>NW_006239218.1:294377-319530 GCF_000226075.1 Solanum tuberosum | reverse complement strand
TGACCTTTCCAAAAAGTCACAACCCTTTGAAAAAGTCATAACATAATGAAAAAGTCACAACTCTTTGGAAAAGTCACAACTCATCGAATAATCACAACCCTTTGAAAAAAGTCACAACTTATCGGAAAAGTCGCAACTCATCGAAAAAGTCACAACTTATGTTAGGGATATTATAGTAATTTAACATTCAAGTTAGGAGTTCATACTTTTAAGGTAATATAGATATATATATATATATATGTATATATTACTTTAAAAGCATCAACTCCTAACTTAAATGTTGAATTACTATTTTACCCTTAACCCACCCTTCACCACCTGCGCTATTTGTACCAATTCGCAGAAGCCGCCACTTCCATACACCCATTCGCATAAGCCACCACTTCCACCTTTTCAGATTTTACATACCCCTTTGGACGCAATACACAACCATTCTGAAACGCCACCACTTCCAACTCCTTCACTTGCAACAAACACGTCCGTCCCGATTTACCAAACCGACGTACCCCATCGCTTCCCACTCTTTATAACTCAGAAACATATATGGCTCTCCCCATCGAACACCTAACAATTAACGCGCAGGTATGCACTGACTGCCCCTCTCATTCACAATATCGCCTTAATAAATCTATCCTTTTACTTCACCACTTAATTTGTTTCTCTTGCACGCAGAAAATTTGGAAGCACAACATCCGTGAATCTGCTTTGCTATTTAGCAAGTTGTAAGTCATTCCCTTTTCTATGTTATTGCATTATTACTTTCAACTTCCATTAACACGGCTGCTGCTTTGTACAATACAATATCTCCCGACATTCTGAAAGTAGACAATGTACATCACATCCCACATTGAATATTGCTACGAGTACAGCGCACTCATTCCCTTTGTTCATTGGCGTTGTTGTAACAATACCGCTCACTATAGTCTGTTTGCCTGCATATATATAATTCCCTGCCATTTGCAACTCCAAATTTTCTATAGTTGCATTAGTTCTAACCTTACGATTGGGTTTTTAACATCTTACTGTTACCTCTGTTATGCATCACATTCACCCCAACTATGACTCACATTCATTACACCGAAATACCATAACTTTTGTTTCATCCCCTACATGCATCAACTATAGGAATGACTCATATTCATTACAGCGAAATACCATAAATTTTGTTTCATCCCATTCAGGCAGCATCTATAAGAACTATTATTCATTCATCTGCTTACATATACTCCCTTGGCAATTCCCAAAACAATACTTATATATACATTACATCTTATTGATAACGTCTTTATAGCATTAAATTGCTGCCAAATGTTGGAGACTATTACCATATGCCTTATCAATCGTACCCCTACACATTAACGGCCAATGTTAACATTGTTACACTCATCTCCCTAGGTACCTGCATTCATCGAGATACAACCCAAATGGCGACTGAAATGGAACTAGCAAAATAGAGTGTACCGATAAACAAGATACCTAAAAGCTCCGTTGATTCGGTCATGCGAGTCTTAGTTATTCGAAGGGGTTTCGTGATACCTTAGAAGAATTCAAGGCATGAAGGAACTTTCAGAACGATAATATTAGTTGACGAAGAGGTAACAACGTTGACACTTTCACTTACCTTATTTTACAAAGGTTTATCTTTGTTGTACTTATCCCACCCCTCACTGCTTAATAATAGGGGACAAAGATTCAAGCAAACTATTTAATAAGCTTATCGAAACATGGAAGGACTCCTTGAAGTTAAATAAGAGTTACTACATTGCGAAAGGGCACTTAGATCGCGTCAACCCCAACTACTCTTCTGTGCATAAAGAAGTTGAATTGGCCTTTACAGACAGTACAATCATAAAGGAGACTGAGCATGAGGTTCCAATAGACAAATTCTCTTATGGCTTTTCATCATTGGAACAAGCTGATCAATTACCTAATAGTGCTATTCTAGGTAACTATCCCTACGACTTAGCTCTTATTTTCTTGCCCCATTACGTTATCGTTATGACTAATCGGCATGATCTATTTCCAGACTTGATTTGCATTTTAGTTTCGGTTAATCCCCTCATTGAAAATGAAAATTCCAAGAGACGGGAAATAGTTGTTACAAATGAGCTGTAAGTTGCAATGTTATATAATGTACCATCTATATAGAGATTACGTTATGTATTGACTTTTCACTTCTAACGAATAATCCAGCATGGAGCATACAATCGTTACTCTATGGGAAGATTTTACTGGAAATGACGGTGCATTCCTCGAAAAACTACAAGATGATAAGCCCATACTTGCCTTATGTGATGTTAGAGTCTCAATATACAAAGGTATCGATAGTGTATTGTACGTGTTTATCAACTATAAACTGACTATAGTTGTTGTTTCTAAATGTTTAAATGGTCCTGCCACATTAGGCTGATTTGGGATCTCTACTATTCCTGTGAGCAACGTCTTGATCAATCCAATGTTCCACCAATACATTACAACATTACAACATTCACTAATATGTTCACCACTATTACTTTACCCCCCTCTCCCACAACTGCCAAGTATAATTGAAAATTGCTATAACAAGACATATTTCCTCTACTATCATCGTTGTGAAGTTTCATAATATCACTATAAACCGGATAATAATATGCACCGAACAGACCTCACTTTAAATGGGTGATACAATTAACTAACCTCATCGTAAATACATGCATGAATTCATAAAGGCTGACAACAAAGATATTACAATAACACCAACAAAGGTAATGAGAAGAGCCATAGAAGTACCGTTGGACCATATTTTGGATGGGTTGTTGGCCGATTCACAGGTAGATACTAACCTATACATGAACTCTCCATTAATAAAATTCATTTCTATGTTCAATGTATATTCTCCAATTATGGTATATTGGTGATTTGCAGGATTGTATGTACAAGTTCAAAGCAACAATTGAAGACATACTAAATAAAAATGACCCATGGTATTCGTCTTGCAAAAAGTGCCACAAGAAAGTGAAATTTATAGAAGACACTGCAGCTTGTACCAATTGCAATAGTGAGAATGTCGAATATGAAATGAGGTTAGTCTCTGTTAAAACACCATTCAATATTTACTAAATACAGACCACATTATATTAAAAGATAATGCACCCTATTTTGAAGGTACTACTTACGACTTGAAGTTTATGCTGGAGAACGACGTGCGTGAGTCATTCTATTTGAGGAGGCTAAATATTTACTAGGCTGCAGCGTGCAAGAGTACATAGAATCAACCTCAGTAAAGGTATGAACTTAATTTATAGAGTCGACTAAATGTAAGGGCATATTTACATAGTCTATTGTGTATCTTATTGAAACCTTTCCAACTAACATATCCAATTGTTTACATATTATCAAGAGGGAAGAATGTTACTACTACCGCAAATTGGTGTTGAGTAAAGACAAGCTATTCAAATTCCTTGTGCGAATTGATATGAATGACTTAAACCACAGACACAACATAATTGCTGAAGAAATACATCAAGCTGATGAGCAAGCACAAATTATTGTTAATGACGAAGTCAAATCAGTGAGGACGTACAGAAAGAGGGCCAAGAAAATGACAGATGGAGCGGCCCAAGTCAAACTGAAGAAACCAAAAACCGTTAAAAAATATATGTCTTTCTGAATTATGTAACTAAACAATGTGTGCATTTACTTCTTAACCAATGTTTGTATCTTATTAACTACCTATGTGTGAATGCGTAATTGTTAATTTTCTATCTAATTCAAATGACAATTCCATTTATCAGGTCTCTACAATATACATCAACTGTAACTACTTACAAACTATTGTTGATGTCAATTATATACTGAACTCTAAACGCTAACACCTCATAAGTGCTAAATTCCCTCTGTTGGATGTTTCTTACGTTCAATAAAAAACCTGATCTCAAAATACCTATTCATTATAATATAATTTGAAATACACGAAATAAGATTACAGTTCATACCTAAAGGTCAGGTTAATTTATTACTCTTCTTCATATTGTTTGCTTCCACTCTCTCTGCAGTAATTCCAATTTTCACTAAAACAAACATGTATTGACAACCTAATCTGCAGATTTCAATTGGGACAACACTATCGTTTATATTTTTGTTTGGACAGAGTTTGTCTGCACAGAAAAGAGGTGTCTGTCACATGTTAGAAGTTACGAACTTTTCCAGCTACATTATGTAGGATTAGAATACCTTATTAAACTAACCCCAGCTTGGGTTTTGATTACCTTATCTTTTATATGAATAAAATTTCAGAGCGATGTGTAAAGAAATGACAGAAATTAGAAATGGCTTACGGTAATATGCATTTTCAATTTTCGCTCAGAAATAACGTTTGTTGCCACTTCCTCCCCTTCTCGAAAAAGTGGTTGTTAGAGTAAGGGCTATTTTCCTATCATATGGGTACAATATGGGCATTGCTGAATTTGCTGTCCTTCCCTCAAGGCCAGATCTTAACTAACAGATTCGTTAAATAGACTGATTTTATTGATACAATACCTTAAATTGAGTGATTATATTCACCAAAAACATACTTTACTAACTTCCCTACATGAATTACTAAAGTGGCACAAACTTATTAGATGTTATCGGCAATTTAAATTCCTCAGAAGCAATTACAATTTCATACTATTAAGAATAATAAAATTACACAACATTCCATGTTTCCAGCAATCACTGATACTCTAAAACTCTAGAATCCTACTAAACCTAACCACTACAATATCACAACCCATAATAAAATATAACAACACAAAATACTACGACCCATCAGGAGCAAACGACCAGCAGCTAACAATCACGCCTTTTCTTAAACATCACAACTTTCTGACTTATTTCGCGACTGACCGCAAAAGTTGTCTTTTCAAATGTTGCAACCACTTTGTCAAACCCCTCTAAAAGGAACCACAACACTCCAACATCTCTGTAAAATAACTCTAAAAAATTTACACCTTCATCAAGTTATTCAGTATCTTTCAGAATACTGTACCCATCACATACCATAGTTCCATCTGTACAGAATAACAACACATTGAGAAATTGTCATATTTTCATTTAGTCACAGCATCCGTGGAATCAATTTTCACGCTCCTCTGGTCTTCTTTCATATTAATACCACCTCTAGACTTCACACTAACACAGCAACATCACAAAGTGAGTAATAAAAATTGTAAGTTGATCTTAATTCCCTAAACACATTCACCAAGCGACGAATTATCCTACCCCTGTAAACTAAACCCAGTAATGGCGTCTGCATTATTCCATCCTACCCTTGTAAACTAAACCCAGTAATGGCGTCTGTATTATTCATCTCATAGAAATTAAAAATATACAAATAGGGCAGCTCCTTGATCCATGGCGGCAGTATAACACTCGCTTCATCTTACATTTTTTTCTTTTTTTTTTCTATCTTACATTTTTTTGTGTAGCGTATGGTGGGGATAAAACATATATTTCCATCCCTAAATTCTATGGTTTGAAAGTAATATTCCAGAGTCCCTACTAATCCCAATTATACATATGATTGACATTGTTTCCTTAGCACAAATGAGGCATATGATTCAACCAAACTCATTATTCCTTTGCCCATACAAACAATCATTCAAAGTGATAATCCATATGTTTTCAAGGAATCTATTGACATTATTACTACTTCATGTCTCGTGGAAAATAGACCAAATGGTTACTACGAAATCCACAATTGTTTAACGGATTGAGACCAAGGAAAGAAACCTCACCAACAAGAAATAAACGGATAAGCTAACAAACAACAAGAAGCCTGAAGAAGTTGGAATACAACATTATAAGTCATTGGGGATGTGGGGATAGATGATGCAATTATTATTGAGATCGGATATGGGAATATGCATACTATTATTTCATATAGGATTTAGATACTTTGCATTCTAATGATACAAACCTTATCATCTTACACACATACTTTCCCGTTACGTATATATTAGGATTACTCCACAACCTGTAGGACCTCCCCCACACTACAAGAAATTTCATTTTCAACGAACAATTCTTGGCGACAGAATATGAATTCAGCCATTAATAATATATCTATAACGACAAACTATATTTTTTGTTGTTAAAAGTTAATTTTTAATTTATTCTCAGCGACCAAATAATTTCCGAATGTTAAAAAAGTTAGTATCCGGTTGTTAATTAATAATCAAGAAGGGCCCTCTTTAATCTTATATATATATAAAAGAGAACCTTAGGCCCGCCTACGTGGCGCCACCATAAACCAGAATTCACTTTTAATTTATTTATTTCCAATACTAGCCTTCTACTTTCATGAAAAGTTGTGACTTTTATGAAGAGTTGTGACTTTAATGAAGAGTTGTGACTTTCATGAAGAGTTGTGACTTTTACGAAAAGATGCGACTTTTATGGAAAGTTGTGACTTTTATGAAAGGTTGTGACCTTTCTGAAGGATTGCAACTTTTCTAAATAGTTGTAACCTTTCCGATAAGGCACAATAAATATCTGTTCACACTACTATTTGTTGTCTATAAATAGAGTTCTTCTTCTTCTTCTTCTTCACAATTAAGTATTTGTGTACTTTACTCATGTTGATTGGCTCAGTGTCACCATTGCTTATGTTACAGATCTTTGTATGTATTTTTACAATCATTAATAATTTATGCTTATGTTATTAAGGATAAATGGTAAGATTTAATAATTTTCATTTTCCTTTACATTATTAATCTTTTATATAAGATAATATAGTGTTTAGTTTCAGTGACTGATAGGTTTTAAGTATTATTTTATATATTCCGTGATATTAAATTCCCGCGCGAAGCGCGGGTAATTTTACTAGTTATTTTATAAAACAATATCACACGTCTCTCTACATACCCCACCCCTCCCGTCTACATACCCCACTTCTCCCGTCCGTTTGGAACAACAAACACTAATATTGTCAAATTTCTGGGTTTGTTCATTTTGTTGTTAGAGAAATCAGGGGCACGATCTACACAATCTACAGGTGAATCAGCTCTCCTCTACAGTTAGAGAAAATTCAACAGCTTGGAGGATATGGTACTTCTCTCTAGTTCTGTTAGAGGTTTGGGGATTCTCGATTACCATCTTCCCACATTTTATCAGCCGTACGTCTCTCTCAGTTCAAAATAATGAGCTTTAGTTTCTGGAGGAAAATTAACAAGAAGATAAGATCCAAAGCTTGCATCAATTTCTAGGTTTGTTGAGAAAAATTAGTCATGGGTTTCTCAGTTCCATCTATTTAAGGAAATCATGTATCTCTATTTTGATTGCAGAACACATTCTAATTTGTGGTAAAGAGAATCGTTCTTGTCTTCTTACTTCTAGTTGGCTTATGGGTCTGTTGGATGATTGAGTATTCTTCTCTTTGGGGCAAGTTTATGCTATTTTTACTTTGAATTGCTTTGTGGAATAATTAATTTTTCCAAATTCTGTAGTTTCCCTGATTTTTCAGTTTCCATTTAGGTTTGTTTTTTTCTCTTTTTAACTGAAAACGTTTTTCTGCTTTAAGCACTAGTGTAGTTTAGTCATATCCTTAATTAATGTGTGAACTGAATCCTTTAATATTTCTGCATCCATGTTTTTTCGATTTCTTTTTGTATGGTTGAGGTCATAGAAAAACATAGTTGTCTCACTTCTTCTTTTGATAAAGTAAAGGATAAAACTGTGTTAAGTATAATATGATTTGTTTGTACAGACTAGAGTTAACTTCTTTCTCTAGCTCTTAACAAATATTTATTTAGCTTATTCTTGCTCGACTTAACGTGTAACCTAATTGTGATTCACTGCATCCGAGTTCACCTTCAAAGTTACCATTTTGACTAGTTTGTTGGCAAGCATCAATCTGAAAAAAGGATAGAGCTTGTACATTCTTTTAACTTTGTCTTATTTGACGTTTGAATCTTGTCTAATCTCTATGGATAAGTGTGTCGTGATACTTGAATAGAAATTTTCTTGATGCTATTGTTTGTTTACAATGATGTCATCAAATCTCTTCATTCATGTGCCTCTCTTTGACAATGATGTACTCGATATTTGCTTGAGATAGAATCCATCTTGTCTTATAACTTTATTATGTAGGTGCCAAGGAGCTAAAAATTGACTTTTAGAAGAATCAAAATCACCTAGTTTTGAAATATGTTTTCATAGTATGTACTGAAGATCCATTATGGAAACATTCTCTAGTTCAATAGCTATCTATCATAAGAAGTCTGTCCTGTAGCTATCTGTGTTTTTTTGAAGTTTGCTTTTACTTGAAAGCCAAATAACAATATATATAAATCAACCCATCATTACATATTTTGGCTATTCATTTTACAAGGTAACAAAATTGATAACGATTTCATTTTGTTTGCACTGTACATAAGTTTAGTATTTTTGAATGAAAATAGGGAAGGCAACAAGAAAGTTATTAATCTCTAGCCTTAACTTTAATTATAAGTCCCTGTCCCTGTAAAATCTAGTCATAGGTCACTATGTATATCCTTGCAACAACTATTCCCTGAATATGATTGTCTCTGCTTAGAATTGGTTCATGTATTAACTGGTTTTAGGATTCTCTAAGACAACCAAATCACTTCTTAGTAGATGGTTATTGTTTCCTTATCTGATGCATAGTGGATTCTCAAAGATGACCACAATTATAACTTATATTGTCGTGTTAAATTGACAGCTCCTCTTCATACAACTCATCTTCACCTTGCTGCGACTAATAATCTGGAAACATTCTTGAAGGTAAGTTTGGATTCTTATAACTATGAATTTGTTTGTGAAATGCCTCATTTTTCTCAAATCTAAACTTGTATTGTATGATTCCATATCAGTTTTTTTTTTCTGTTTTTTGTGTCTGTGCAATTGAGCATATTAGTGGTAAGCATATATGTTGAATGTACTATTGTGAGAATTCTTGTTAGTATACTTGATTGAAAATAAAATGAGGTGGGATAATGATTGTTGTTATAGAAAAGTGATTTGCATCTCATTCTGTAAAGAATGGACTGCAACTGAAACTTGGAAGCAAGTTGTTGTTTATTGACTTGATAAGCAGTAGGAAATAGGAAGAAAAATGGATTATCTTCATCATAAAGAATGGATTCTCTTAAGACAACCACATCAGTTCTTAATAAATGGTTATTGTTTTACTTATCTGATGCATAGTGGATTCTCTAAGACAACCACAGTTATAACTTATATTGTCGTGTTAAATTGACAGCTTCTCTTCATACTGTTCATCTTTACCTTGCTGAGACTAATAATCTGGACACATTCTTGGAATTTCCATCTCTTTAAAGGTAAGTTTGGATTCTTATAACTATTAATTTATTTGTGAAATGCCTCTTTTTTCTCAAATCTGAACTTGTACTGTATGATTTCATATCAGTTTTTTTTCTATTTTGGTGTCTGTGCGGTTGAGCATATTAGTAGTAAGCATATATATATGTTGAATGTCCTAATGTGAGAACTCTTGTTAGTATACTTGATTGAAAATAAAATGAGGTGAGATGATGACTGTTATTGTAGAAAAGTCATTTGCATCTCATTCTGTAAAGAATGGATTGCAACTGAATCTTGGAAGCAAGTTGTTGTTTTTATTGACTTGAATAGCAGTAGGAAATAGGAATAAAAATTCTCGTTTAAGTGCACTAATACCACATATTAAATAACTGCCAAGTGTATAAGTATATTCCAAACCACGGTATTCATTCTTTGTGCATGTAGTTTGTTTTTTTCCCATTCTATGATGAAGTCTTTTTGCTTAAACAAGACTATTGTTTCATCTTTTCCATTTATCCTTAACTTGTCTCCTACTGTCTTGATTGTATTTCCACATTAATGAAATGAAATAGGCCTGCTTGTAGTTGGATTAATGTGCAAATGTGTGCCTATTATTCTGTCTCTTGCGATAGCTTTTGTGAATGGAAACTAATATAGAGTGTTTCAAGAGATTTTGGAATATGAAAGTTCATTCTAAAAATTAAAAAGAGAGCTGAAAGATTGCTGCAAAAATGAATACAATGTAATCTTTTAGGACTGAAAGGTTTAGTGTAAGTAAATATACTGTATACAAGAAAAGTTAGATAGACAACATGATTTGAATCTGATTTGTCTAAGTTGTTTACTGATTCAAATATTGAGTTGATGTTATACATGAAGGTATGTTTGGGGTACACATAGGTGTGTTAGATACACTGATTTTGTTAGGAGAAAACTAATTCAGTTAGTACTATACTTGCTTTTGCTAGCTTGATGACTTAAACCTTAAAAAAATAAAATTACACAAGCGTACGTATATACTCACTGTTTGATTAATTGAACATTAGAACAAAAAGATAGTAACATTAAATAAACATAGTATTACATTTTATTCAAAACAAAATTTTAGTTCTTACTCTTTTTTGTTGTTATACTAATATGATTGTTATGTATTTTTCGTGATTCAAGACTATGGCACCTAATAAAGAATGGATGCAACTTTTTGATGATCGACTTGATAATGCTTATGTGCTTGGGGTGGAGAAATTTTTGAATTATGCTTTTACAAAGTTAGGAGAAAAAAAAGAAATACGTTGTCCATGTATGAAATGTTGTAATGCATCTTCAAGAACTCGTGAGATGGTTAGGTCACATTTATTGGTACATGGAATTGTCCGAAGTAATACTTTTTGGTATCATCATGGGAAGAGGTTACATGAACCAGAATCAGATTCTGAATTTGTAGACCATAATGACATTGAAAGGGATGATGAGGAGGATGAAATACATGAGATTTTAGGGGATTTATATCCTAATTTGAATGAAGTCAATATGAACACTGGTGGTGATGATATTTTTGAGGAGGAACCAAATCCTGAAGCAAAACGATTCTATAGTCATTTAAAAGATTTTGAGCAACCAATCTATGAAGGTTCCAAAGCTTCTAAACTTTCTACTTTGGTCAAATTACTTCATATAAAAAGTATTGGTAAATGGAGTAGTGCGTCATTTACAATGTTGTTGAAGATGCTGAAGGAAGATTTATTGCCAAATGGATCAAATTTGCCAAGTTCATATTACAATGCAAAAAAGATAATTCGGGAGCTTGGATTTTCTTACCAGAAAATTGATGCATGTAAGAATAATTGCATGTTGTATTGGAAGGATGACGTGCTTCTTGAATCTTGCAAAGTATGTGGAATGTCTAGATGGAAGGAGGATAAACGTAATAGGGAAACAAAATTTAAGCGTGGGAAAAAGATACCATGCAAGATTTTGTGTTATTTTCCTCTAAAGCCAAGACTTCAAAGACTGTTTGTCTTCAAAAAAATCTTCTTTGATGAGGTGGCATCATGATGAGAGAGTTGATGATGGAATAATGAGGCATCCTGCTGATTCAGTAGCTTGGAAGACACTGGATGAACTTCACCCATCTTTTGCTACTGAACCGCGTAATGTTCGACTTGGACTTGCTAGTGATGGTTTTCAACCTTTTAAAAGTACAAAAACTCCACATAACATTTGGCCTGTGGTATTGATTCCTTATAACGTACCACCTTGGTTATGCATGAAGCAAGAAAATTTTATTTTATCGATGCTTATTCCAGGCCCTAAAAGTCCCGGAGATGCAATTGATGTTTATTTCCAACCTTTGATAGAAGAATTAAAGGAATTGTGGGAAACTGGTGTGAAGACCTTCGATGCATCATCTAGACAAAATTTTATGTTACATGCATCTTTGTTATGGACCATTAATGACTTTCCTGCGTATGCAAATTTGTCAGGATGGAGTACCAAAGGAAAATTGGCTTGCCCATGTTGTAATAAAGAAACTCTTTCAATTTGGTTGAAAAATGGGAATAAACAGTGTTATATGCGCCATAGACGCTTTCTTCCTCGTATTAACAAATGGAGGAATGATAAAGATTCTTTTGATGGCACTAAAGAGCATAAATTACCACCAAAAATGCTATCTGGTAATGATATACTTGATCAAGTGGCTGATTTAGATGGTAACATACTATCAAAGGATCCAAAGAAAGAGACTAAAATATCACATGATAATACGGGTGATAATTGGAATAAGAAGAGCATTTTCTTTGATCTTCCATATTGGAAAACTCTATTGTTGCGAGATAACTTAGATGTGATGCACATTGAGAAAAATATATGTGATAACATTTTGGGAACAATCTTAAATGTCAAAGGAAAAACCAAAGATACCATAAATTCTCGATTGGATTTGGAAGTAATAGACATAAAGAAAGAATTGCATCCGATAAAAAAGGGGGATAAATATGAGTTACCAACTGCATGTTAACATTATCACCTGAAGAGAAGCATAAATTTTTCAATTTCTTAAAGAATTTGAAGGTCCCAGATGGATTTTTATCCAATAAATCTCAGTGTGTCAATCTTAAAGATCGCAAACTTTCAGGATTGAAAAGTCATGATTGCCACGTTATTCTACAACATCTACTCCCACTTGCAATACGTGGTATGCTTCGCAAATATGTACTTGAACCACTTATTGAGTTGTCTATATTTTTCAACATGCTCGGAGCAAAATGTTTGAGAGTAGATGAGCTAGAGAAAATAGAAGCCCAAATTCCTATAACTCTATGCAAGTTAGAAAAGGTTTTCATTCCTGCAACGGAATGTATGACTTTATGTTCAAGGTATTTGCATACGGTGGAAACAAGATTTAATCGCACTGAGCGGAATTATAATGGCGGTTCTATTGAATCTGATGGAGGTTTAACAATTTTTTTTCAACTTGGAAAAACTTTAAATAGTGCCACACCAGGAAGTCTTGAATCAGACGAATTTGAGCAGGCACACTTTTATATTCTAAAGAATTGTGATGAAATTCAACAATTTCTTGAGTAAGTAATAACTAATTCAAATAATTGACTTTTACCTTTCCATATTTCCATACTTAAAATGACATATTATACTTTAAATTCTTTGTAGAGAATTTTCACAAGTTCCATTTGATACCTCTAAGAATGATTCAGAGATCGAATGGAATAGACAATTCATTAGTTGGTTACAAATTAAGGTGAGTAGTTAAGATTTTATATTTTAAATTAATTTGCGAATAACATTTGCTAAATTGTGTATACATACTTAGTTTGATAGGTTGCAGAATTGCGCAAACATGATGATAGTAAGCAAATAGAATATTTGTTCTCACTGTCACGTGGTCCTCTGCCATATGTGACAAGTTTCAAAAGCTATGTTACTAATGGATATAGATTTCAAGTGCAAGACCATGATAAAGGCTTGAGAACTCAAAATTGCGAGGTGATTGTAGTTGGTGAGACTGATGAAGAGAATAAAACTATTGATTACTATGGAGAGTTAACTGAAATTCTTGAATTACAATTTGTTGGTGGAAGAAGAGTGATGTTGTTTCGATGTGCATGGTTTGATGTGTATGACCAAGAAAGGGAATTAAAGTAGATGAATATGGCTTCGTAAGTGTTTACCGAAAATGATTATTGAAAGTAAATGAGCCTTTTGTATTAGCCAACCAAGCATCACAAGTATTTTATGTTGACAATCTTTCGAATAAAGGATGGCATGTTGTGCGAAAGGTTCAACCTCGTGATTCTTTTGATGTTGGTGAAAACACTAATGGTGATTTAGATAATCTGTCAGAAATCTAGGAAGTTGTTGGGTATGGAAGAGTTAGTTGAAGCAATTACAAGGATGGTTGTTAGTCTCTCATAATAATTTAATGGATTGATGGAATTTATTGATTTTATAAGTTTCACTTTATGATTTTCATTTTAGGATATTATATTTTGTTACTGTGTACTCATGTTAGACTTTTGAGTTCTCATTTTGTTACTATGGTGTTTATGGATCCCAAAATACTCTTCGCTGTTTTGTTTTCTCTTTTCAAGTATTTACTTCATGATTTTTTGATTGATTCTTACATATGATTCTATATTAAAGTATTTTCTTTATTGTTCTCTTACTGATTTTTACAGATTTGTTCTTAGTGTCTGTTTAGATAATAATTCTTGTATAGTATTTAGCAAGGTGTAGATCATCTCTTAGAGAATGTTGAAAGATGGTCATTAATTGACTCACAACTTACATGAACAGAAGCCCTTGATGCCTCTAGAAAATATGTTTTTAGGTAAGTTTTTAAGAAACAAAACCTCATGAAAACTTATTACTAGAACTAAATTAGTTATTTTATTATGGTGTTGTCTTATGCGGTTCAGTTGCCACAAAGTACCTATAGTTTTGCCAATAAGATAACATGAATCAAGTATGATAGTTTAGATGATTTTTAACCTCACTTTATGTACTCTCCTGTATATGGTGGACTTGTTGGAGTAAAAGAACAAAAGGCAATACTCCAGAATCAGTACAAAGATTAAATGGTACTGCATGAGAACATTTTGTTTTTTTTTTTGTGTAAAGAGGATAGTCTATCATTGATGCATAACAACTTTACAAATTGCTATTATGCGTATATAAGGCATGAAACAAATCAAACTTCTTCCAAAAATCATAACATAAGCTCTACAAAAGTTCTAACCCCTAAAACCCTAAAATACAACAAAATCCAAAATCAAACACCCAAAACAACTGCAAAAAAAAACATATAATAACAAGTTAACAAACTTACAACTATAGAGTGAAATGTGAACTCAAACACCTCAGAAAAAACCAAAAACAAATTGTAGTAATCAACAATGGAATAGGACCAAGAGAGAGTATGAGGGTTTGGTTGAAATGAAAAAGAAAGAAATGGAGGTATGAAATAAAAAAGAAATTCGTTTTAACATGTCATTTCCTATGTAACTTTTTAAAATTATGTGGAAAGCTTCGTGGATGCGTTTGTAATTTACGCACCACTACGTAGTTCAAAAAGGGTTTAAAATGTTCTGTTTCACTGGGTTCGAGGATTCAGTTGGCAAAGTGGTGAGTAGAAGGGTTTAGGTGACAAATGAAGTCAATTACATGGGCCTCCCTCACCATTCTGCCTTGTCACAACCCAAAGTATATCCTAGGCGTAACATGGCGTGTAGGTCCTCGAGAGGCCCCACACAAGCCACTAAGCATGCATAAACAAGATACTAGAAAATCAAGAGATTTTAAAAGACAATTCATATCATAAAGATTTTTGTAAAAGAAAGCGGAAATTTATATAGTCTTAAAGTCATCTATCAATCAACAACAATCGGGACGTAACCCTGGCATAACGTACAACATTTGAAATGTAAAGACAAAATGCAATAATAGGTTTGATCCTCGAAACACGAGGACTCACCAATGTTCAATAGCTACTAAGTGATCCCTAGTCACAGAGATGGGAAGCTGGAGTGTCAGACCCTACATTTGGGAACAATGTAGGCAAGAGTATTCATGAGTACAAGAATGTACCACGTATGATAGCAATGCATAGAGCTACAAAATCATGCTAAAAAAACATTTCATGTCATGCAAAGACCAAGTTAAAACAATAAGAAAAAAGTTAGAAAACATCATAGTAATCATGGTCAAATGCAAGTAAAACTCATCTTTGCACACTTGTGAGATACTTCTTGAAGTAGCCTTTATTTTGTAGGAAAAACAGAGGTTCTTTAACTACAAAACTTAGAGCTGATGAAAGAAGATGAAGGAAATACTTTGTAGAAGTGCTTACTTTATTAACTGGAAATATCTGCCTTTATAGGCTTACAGACTCTGGAAGATAATAAATGTCCATGACTTCCACTTGACCAGAAACTAGGAAAGTGACAGAAAAATAGCAACCAAATAACAACCTAACAAAGACTCTTTCAACTCTTGTAAAAGACTTATTCAAACTCATAGTAAATAATCAGTAACTTAGTAACTTAGACTCTTTTTTTTAATCAATTCTCAACACTCCCCCTTGATTCAAAATCACATACTCCAAGGTATAACATAAAGTAATTGTGCTTTTCCTGAGGAAGTGCTTTAGTAAGAATATCTGCCACCTGTTCTTCTGTGCTACAACTCTTCAACTCAATCACCCCTTCTGCAACCAGATCACAGATGAAATGATGCCGAATATCTATGTGCTTTGATCTTCCATGACAAACATGATTTTTGACCAATGCATTTGCTGATAAATTATCACAAAAAATTTTTGCTGCTCCCTTTTGTTCTTGGTGAAGATCAGCAAGCAATTTCCTCAGCCACAACACTTGACATGTTGAAAATGCTGTTGCAACATATTCAGCCTCGGAAGAAGACACCAATGTTGTTGATTGTTTCTTTGAGCTCCAAGTAATAGCTGCAGAACCAAGAGTGAAAAGGTTCCCAGAAACACTCTTTCTATCGTTCACATTCCCCGCCCAATCACTATCTGAAAAATCATAGAGATTAAAATTAGTACTTCGAAAGTACCATAGTCCAAATCCTGTAGTTCCAACAACATAGCGCAAGACTCTTTTAGCTGCACCAAGATAATGCTTCGAAGGCATATGAATAAACCTTGAAATGATTCCAACAGAAAATGATATATCAGGACGAGTGTGCGTCAAATAAATTAAGCCTCCAACTAAACTTCTAAAATAACTTCCTTTAGCTTTTTCAATACCATCATCAAGTTGCAGCTTCTCATTTACATTCATAGGAGTAGCCACTGTTTTGTAGTTAAGCATGTTAAATCTTTGAGAAGATCAGTGGCATACGTCCTTTGAGATATGAAAATTCCATCTTCTTCCTGCTTCCCTTCAAGTCCAAGAAAATAATGCAACACTCCCAAATTTGTCATTTCAAATGTTTTCATCATAGAAGATTTGAAATCATATACATAAGACTAAGATGAACCCATATAGATCCTATCATCAACATACAAACACACCAATAATAGATCATTTTTTTCATATTTCTTCACATATAAAGTTGGTTCATTCTTACTTCTTTCAAAACCATTTTCTCTGCAATGTGAATCGATTTTGTTGTACCATGTGCAAGGAGCTTGTTTTAGCCCATAGAGTGATTTCCTCAACTTGTATACTTTGCTATCCTTTCCTTTCTCCACATAACCATCTAGATGCGTTACATACACTTCTTCTTCCAAATCACCATTATGGAATGTAGACTTAACATCAAATTGATAAACCTTTCGCTTTAATTGTACAGCCAAAGCTAAAAGGATTCTTACTATTTCAAAGCGAGCAACTGGAGAGAAAGATTTGTCAAAGTCAATGCCTTGTTGTTGTGAATATCCTTTTGCGACCAATCTGGCTTTGTGTTTCTGCACACTTCCGTCAAAATGGTACTTTGTCTTGAACACCTATTTTTCTCCGATAACATTTTTTCCATCTGGAAGGTCCACCAAGTCCCATGTCCCATTTTTCCTTATTGCCATAAGCTCTTCTTCCATTGCACACCTCCATTCCATTTTTGTTGAAGCTTCCTGAAAGCTAGTTGGGTCTGCACCAAATAGAGCAAAGGTACATGTTTCAGAAATATCTGAAAGTGATCTAAACTTCCGTGGAGGAGTTTCACTAGAACCTTCTGAGTCAGGCACCATCAATGTTGGGCTTCTACACCTTGGACTTGTGTCGCTGGAGTTTCCTAAAAAGTGGTTTGGTGTATTAGTAAGAGACTGACTATTACCAAGAGATTGACTTTGTATTAGTAAGAGACTGACTATTACCAAGAGATTAACTTACTTCTTCACTAGGAAAGGCTTCATCTTCCAATGTAACTTGTGAACTTTTATTGTTGTTGTCCCATTTCCAGCAAGTGTTTTCATCAAATACAACGTCTTTCCTGATAATCACCTTACCATTTGTGGGATTATACAATCTAAAAGCCTTAGATTCAGAACAATATCCGGAAAAGATGAATTTTTCATACTTTTCATCAAGCGTTTTATGATGTTGAGAATTTATTAGAGCATATGCAATACAACCAAAAATTCTCAAATAACTTACCCATGGCTTTATACCTTTCCGGATTTCAAAAGGTGTTCGACCCATGACTGCTTTGGTCGGAGAGATATTAAGCAGATAAACTGCAGTATGAACAGCCTCAGCCCAAAACTGAATTGGAAGATCTTTACTCTTTAACATGCTCCTGGCCATCTCCACTACAGTTCGGTTCTTCCGCTCATCAATCCCATTTTACTCCGGAGTGTAAGGTGTAGTCAATTCCCTGTGAATTCCATCTTCTTCAAAAAATAACTTAAATTCTTATGATAAGAACTCACCTCCCTTGTCGGTACACAGAACCTTAACTTTGTTACCAACTTGGTTTTCAACCAATGCCTTGAATTTTTTGAAGCTTGCAAAAGTTTCTGATTTGAGTTTCAAAAAATATACCCAACTCATCCGACTGTATTCATTAGTTAGTAACAGAAAATATCGAGAACCAGCAAGCGATTCTATGTTCATAGGACCACACAAATCTGCATGAACAATTTCAAGATAGCTAGTAGCTCGTAAGGATCTTCCAATAGGAAAATAATTTCTATGTTGTTTGCCATATATACAACCTTCACATGTATTTTCAACGGATCCTATATTTGGCAAACCATGAACCATCTTATTTTGACTTTGCAATCTCAATCCATTCATGTTCAAATGTCCATAACGCAAATGCCACAACTTAGATTCGTCAAGATTTTTCTCACTAACAATCAAGGCTTGTTCAACTTTTGTAACTTCAAATGGACACATTTTATTAACTATCATGTGAATATTTGCTAAGATTTGACCAGATTTCTTATTCTTAATAACACATGAGTCATCATCAAACAAGACAGAGAATCCACAACTCACAATTTCCCAACACTTAGTAAGTTATTTGCCAAACTAGGAGCAAATAACACATTTTGAATAAGTTCACTTTACCTTGACTAGTCTGGACAGCAATAGTAGCTTCACCTTCGACTTGAATTTCCTTGGTATCACCAAGCCAAATTCGCCTTTTTTTTTGTCTCATCTAACACTTTAAATCCTTTTCTTTCACCGGTCCATCACTATCCACAAACCAAACATCAGTCTTGTAATCTATGGTGGTAGAGCGAGCCATGAAAAGCATGTTTTCTTCTTCCTCTTCCTCGGCATAACTAGCTTGATCATTTTTATACCAATAGTTAGCTTCTATATGGCAAAACCTATGCCAATTGTAACACTGCACTCCACTTCTGCGACTATTTGGCCACCCAGATTGGCTTCTACCTCTACCACGTCCTTTGCCTCTAAAAGAGCCTCTGCCACATCCTCGTGCCCCTTGTTCTAACGACTTCTCATTTTTAATTGGATGCTCTTCCTTCACTTGAAAAGCTTATTCTCCAGTTATCTCTGTTGACTTATTGATCCGTGACTCATGAGATTGCAAAGAGCCCATTAGTTCATCAAATGAAAACATAGATAAGTCTTTTTGATTCCTCTATGGCTGCAACCACATGATCAAACTTTGGAGGTAAACTTCTTAAAACTTTTGAAAACTACAATTTTATCACCTATCTCTTCACCATATGATTTCATTTGACTTACAATTCCACTAACTCTTGATAAAAAGTCTTGCACAGATTCATTGTTTTTCATGAACAATGTTTCTAAATCACGACGAAGAGATTGTAGTTTCATAGTAATTACTTTTGAGGAACCTTGAAACTCAGTTTTCAAAATCAGCCAAGCATCTGTTG
This sequence comes from Solanum tuberosum, assembly GCF_000226075.1. Classification (NCBI taxonomy): domain Eukaryota; kingdom Viridiplantae; phylum Streptophyta; class Magnoliopsida; order Solanales; family Solanaceae; genus Solanum; species Solanum tuberosum. The sequence continues at coordinate 299,873 of NW_006239218.1, read as the reverse complement.
AGGTAGTAGTTGCTGCAATTCTTGAGAAGATTGTCTCATGAACGGCTTGTTGAATAAAGAACAAAGCTTTTGCATCCTTCTTTCTGATTTCTTTTAATCTCTTCTCTTCCTCTGTATCCAACTCTACTACATTAGTGAACCCATCTTCGATCAAGTCCCACAATTCTTGAGACCTAAACAAGGTCTTCATCTTGATGCTCCAAAACTCATACTTCTCACCATTAAAGATGGGTATGAGGGGTTGTGAAGAAGAGGATATACCATTTGCTGCCATAACCTTTTTTTCCTTCTTAAACTTCACTCCCTGGTTTTTTCTTTTCTCTTTATCGCCCAGTCAAAGACAAAACGCTTGCTCTGATATCACAATGTAGGAAAAACAGAGATTCTTTAACTACAAAACTTAGAGCTGCACAAAGAAGATGAAGGAAATACTTTGTAGAAGTGCTTATTTATTAACTGGAAATATCTGCCTTTATAGGCTTACAGACTCTGGAAGATAATATCTGTCCATGACTTCCACTTGACTAGAAACTAGGAAAGTGCCAGAAAAATAGCAACCAAATAACAACCTAACAAAGACTCTTTCAACTCTAGTAAAAAACTTATTCAAACTCACAGTAAATAATCAATCACTTAGTGACTTAGACTCTTTTTTTAATCAATTCTTAACAAGTTCATCATTATTAATGTAGGAAGTAGCCTTAACTTACATAGAGACCATGCAAGCTATAACATGGAATCTGGTGTCTGCCCCACACCGAAATGGGTTGTTCTTACTATCAAGGTAAGAACCTAAACTTCTGGCTAATGTCTATCTAAGACAGTCATCCTATAGGGGCACATAAGTATGGGATAACCATATAGCTACTAGAAACACGACCTCTAGCTACGGGAGAGCTTCAATCTCAATATCCTCTCAGTTCTAAGCATAAATCCCACGGAATAGTTATAAATAATTACTTGACTTATCTTTCATGGAAGGCACATCAAATAGCCAATCCAATCCAAGTTTCTTTAGAATATCTCGTAAATCTTGATTCTCGGCCCTCTTGGATCCGATAGGAGCAGGAGTAGGTAAGTTAGTATCGATCCGGTGAAGAAAAGAGAATTTTGTTAAGTTAACTTGAGAAAACCTTTCAACTCTAAGAATCCTTATGTGAGAAAATCCTTTGACATTCAGTATTAAGTAGTATGTGAGAAATCCTTTCACAACTATAAAACTAACAACATTTACGTGTTACTCTCAGAGTAACTTAAATGACATTTCATCAATTTCATAAAGAACATGCATATCTTCATAAACTCATATTTCATAGATCAAAACCCACATTATATCATCATAGCTTAGGAAACATGGGTTATGCATGGGTTCATGGGGATTCATCTTTAAAAATTGTAATTATATCAACTCATGCATAATACTTCATAAAACAATCAATTGAATCAACATTTAAATGAACCCATGACATACAAGAAAACCCTAACTTCAATTGGAGATTTCTAAATTTGTAAATTGAAGAATTTAGGAACTCTATGGAGGAAAGAGCTCCATAGATGAAGACTATGATACCTTGATGCCAAGAGCTTGCAATCAATGGAGGATTAAGAGACTTGATCTTGAAAACCCTAGCTTGACTTCTTCTTTTAGAGAGAGAAATATTTGGGGGAAGAACTTGGAGGGATTTGGGGAAATTTAAATAGTGGTTTAGAATGGTTAAACTTTACGCTTAAAAGACATATATGGTCTAGGATTAGGATTAAAACGACCTAGTTTATGTTGTAGATGCCTAGGAAAAGACCTATATACCATTGAACAAATTACTGACGGGACCCTTTCACGAAAGCCTTTCACCGGCCATTCATCGATTCACGGCCCGCGAAGGCTATCGTAAGCAAGCGGCCAAGATTTTTTTTCTAAGTCGATCTCTACGGATGGGTCTACCATTCGTGGACCCTTCTACTAGCTATGAACCTGTCCGTGAATCATTGCCTTAGATTAATTTTCACAAGGCTTGGGTTCAAGGATGGGTTCACTAACCGTGGACTCTTCCACCGTCCTTGAACCCTTCCTTAGACCATTGCCTTATAATATTTTTTACAAGACTTGGATTCAAAGATGTGTTCACTAACCGTGGACTCTTCTACCATCCTTGAACCCATCCTTAGACCCTTGCCTTAGAATATTTTTCACAAGGCTTGGGTTCAAGGATGAGTTCATTGACCGTGGACTTTTCGAGCGTCCTTGAACCTTTCCTTTGACCCTAGCCTTAGAATATTATTCACAAGGCTTGGGTTCAAGGATGGGTTCACTGACCGTGGATTCTTCCACCATCCTTGAACCCTTCCTTAGAACCTTTCACCATTGTTGAACCCTTTCTTACAGGTCTTTTTTTTCTGAGGTGTTACATACCTTTTACTTAATGTCACACTACGACCCTACATCCTTGACCTGACCGACGCTTGAGAACCATTATTGGCCCCCAAGCGAACCCTTAGCCTCTCTACTTAGGGGAAGACTTACTCAAGCGAGAATATGCTTAAAACAGAATTTAGAATATTTAAATTCAAAACAAATACTCAACTAAAACTGCTTATAAAATACTCTATCACAGAAGTAAAATAATTTGCAAAAAAACAAAGGAGGTTCCTCAACTCTAGCTTTCTATGAAGCCTTTATTATTCAAGTTGAATGTCGAGACAAGACTCACGACATCTCAAGAAAACTGACTAGAACATAAATCTGAAGTCCTCCAGAATGAAAGGAGGTTCACCCAATCTATCTAAAGTGCCAAGTGATCTCAACAAAGAGCCTATTTATAATGCTAAACACATGTATCTACATCATAAAAAGATGCAGGTGAAAAGTCATTGGTACATATAATGTACGAGTATGTAATATAGGTGAATGGATAAATAGCTGGACTAATAAGGCTGAAAGAATTATTTCCCCGACTCAATTCAATACAAGCAATGATAAGAGATGAATATATTTAAAGAATCATAAATAAATGATTTTAAATCGTGGATCTATATAAAAATACAATAGAAATAATCTTTACTCTTAATTGTGAGATTCTCTAACAAACAACCATCACTATGAGCTACGTGATGATACAGTGTCTCGCCCACGATGCCAGAACTGTCATATGCCTTGTCGGGGTATTGAACACTTCAACTAAGTGGATCCACTAAACCTCTGCTTGAAAGCGATAAGGTGTCTCTAAAAAGTACGATAACTTACCTATGTAAGATGTGCATTAAGATTAAGATGTCGTAATCTGAATGTGCATCTGAATATTAAGATGTAGTTTCTAGGTATAAACAGTCAATCATTAAGATTAAACATTTTTAATATCTGAATGTGCATAACTTATTTTATTTTAAAATTAAGAATTAAACACTGTATCAATAAAAGTTATAATCCAAACCAAAGTTAACTTCTTCCAAAAAATTGTTTCAAAAATAAGTTTATAAGCCACCCTAGAAAAAAAATTATTCATTTGTTTTCTCAAAGAATTTTTTCTCAAGAAACAATGATAACTTGTTTAACAACAAAGGAATTGTGAAAATAAGAGTTATTCATAAATATCAATTGACCCAAGAATATTGTATATATTAAAAGCATTAGATAAATACTTGTAAAAGATTATGAAAACTTATTTATTAAAAAAAATAGTACTTGGTTGGAAAGGGAGAAGAAGAAACTTGAAACTTGCCCAGAAGAGAAGCAAGGAAGAAGAGAATTTGTTTATGAAGGAAAGATTATTATTTTAATAGAGTTTAAATGGTATTAAGGCCTCATTTGCTTCCACTTAATGAAGGTCTAAATCTGAATGATTCAAACATTGGGCTGTTAAGTGCGTTTGTTTTTTTTATAAAAAAAATCACTTAATGGATCTAAGAACATCTCATTCAGTCAGATATATGTGGGAGTCTTATTTCTATCCAAACTTTTGAACGCTAATTTATTTCCCCGTAAAGCTCACACATCATTATGTTTTCTCTCTCTATATGATGCCTCTCTCTCCCACTCTCTTCATTATCAGCATAAATTGTTTATTAATTTATGTCACGATCCAGACCGTCGGGATTGGCACCCACGCTAACCCTCCGGTGGGAGAACCACTACTATAATCCAAACCAATCAACTAAACCAAAAACTAAAGCATTTAAGGAAACGAAAACATGAATAATATCTAAAAGCTGAAGTTCCCATAAACTTCAAACAAAAGATCTAATAACTAACAATGCGGAAAAATACACCTAGAACCTGAACGTCAATGTACCAAAACATCTAAAGTTCAAGAAGTCTAAACAAGATGAGTCACAACCCCAAACTAATGAAAAAATCCACTAACTAGAAAGTCTAAGTACGAAATGGTGGATATAGACGAAAGAGAACCCATGGCAGCCCGGAAGAACTGGCTCACTCTTGAATTCAAACGATGATCACTGATCTTCTAAACGAGGTCTGTCAATGGCCGCTTGAAGATGCCCTGTACTCAACAAAGAAAGAGCAAGTGCAGTATCAGTACATAATCACAGTGTACTGATAGGATCACGCAGCCATCCCACTAAGTGTAACATAAGCAAGTCAATAGACATTATAAACATGCAAAATATCGAACATATACAATATCAAATATCACATGCTCAATAATATACATTTATAACAAGTCATTGGTCCGATCATGGAACCCAAACCTAAACTGTTAGCATACCGGAATGTGGTACCCGATCCAATGTTTATGCCGGAATGTGGCAATCGATCCCATAATTATGCCGAAACGTGGAAATCGATCCCAATTAGTATACGCTAACGGGGTATCAAATCCAATCAACACACCACAATCACAATCACAAGTACATTCTCAATAATCATACAATCAAGAAGTGATTCATGACATATTGTTATTCATCTATCTCATTTACAAGTGTGATCAATAATGCAACATTCGCATACATACATGTATCATAATGAAGAAAGAACAAACATACATCACACTATCATAGAATCACAACCATCACCTATCTCGAAACAAGCTTGAAACCCTAAGAAACTTGATCCTTCCCTTTTCGGATTCGTTCCGCTTGTTCTTGGTCTACAAACAATCAATATAATACGGCGATCAATAAACAATCACTAATTACCCGAATTACTAATAATTCTAACAACCCTAGATCATACCCATGATCTCAAGTATCCAAATTAGGGTTGTTTCTACCATATAATCTAGATCAAAATCCTCCCCCATCGATAATTACCCATTGTATTACGTTTTACGGATTAAATAACGGATTCGGGGAGTGAAAAACCTACATTTATCCTCAAGAATGGTGGAAAACTGCCAAGAGTCGACTGGGGTTCGGTCCTTAATTCTAATAATCTAAAACTGCAGAATAAAGTCATTTTGGGGTTTATTTACAACTTTAAGTCGCATCTGGCCCACCACAATGGTCCTCACCCCGCTACAGCGGCCCCGCCAGAGCAACAAA
>NW_006239218.1:291769-294203 GCF_000226075.1 Solanum tuberosum | reverse complement strand
ACCACCGCCAATGTGGCTTGCACAAAATAGTGAGCTATTTTAATAATTCCAAGACAACCATTTGACAACACACCTTTAACTAACGATGCTCAGAAAATACCGTTCACGCTAAGATCGATTCCGGGAGTTCAACTCACCCGAATTTAATTTCGTAAAGTTGTACAGATTCCTTAACGACTTATCTATCTACTCATGTAATCAAAATCATAATTAGATCATCCGATTGCTACCAGATCTCCCTGCACCTCAAAGACTCCGATTTCATCCAAATCTGGACTAGGTTGGGAAATTTCAAGATACTACAAAAAAGTTTTACGTCCCAAAAAATTTTCCCGTTGGCTTTTCTATAACGATGGAAACTGGTCGTTACAATAGATACCAATTTACCCATCACTCGTCCCCGAGTGACAACCTTAGGAAAAATAGGCTAAAGAAGGAATGAAGTAGTACCTGAATCGACGAACAATTGGGGATACTTGTCTCGCATGTCCATCTCGGTTTCCCAAGTAGCTTTCTCAACTGGACGATGCTTCCATTGAACTTTCACGCACTTAATTTCCTTGGTCCTCAACTTACGCACATCACGATCAAGAATTGCAATCGGTTCCTCCTCATATTGAAGGTCTTTGTCTAATACCATTGAGTCTCACTTAATGATATAATCCGCATCACCATGATACCTCTTCAACATGGACACATGAAATACCGGATGAACTCCCGATAAATTAGGAGGTAAAGCCCATCTATACGCCATCGGTCCTATGCATTCGAGAACCTCAAAGGGACCAATGTATAGTACACTTAGCTTACCTTTCTTGCCGAATCTCATCACCCCTTTCATGGGTGATACATTAAGAAGAACATTCTCACCGGTTTGGAACGCCATGTCTCTTACGTTATGATATGTATACTTCTTTTGTCTACTTTGGGCTACTAAAAGCTTAGCTTGAATACTCCTCACCTTATCTTGAGTATCCTTCACTAAATCAACCCCAAAGGTTTCACATCTCCAACTTTGAACCAACCTATGAGTGATCTACATCCCCTCCCATAGAGTGCCTCAAATTGTGCCATATCAATGCTGGAGTGATAACTATTATTATAGGAGAACTCACACAAAGGTATGAATTTATCCCAATGCCCTCTAAAATCAATCACACATGCCCTCAACATGTCTTCTAACACTTGAATAGTCCTCTCTTACTGCCTATCTGTCTGTGGATGGAAGGCTGTACTAAAAGTGAGTTGTGTGCCCAATTCATCATGTAATTTCCTCCAAAACTTGGATGTGAAATTGGTACCACGGTCCGAGATGATAGAAAGGGGCACCCCATGCAACCTCACTATCTCTTTCACATTAACTTTAGACAATTGTTCAACATTATAATCTATTTTTACCGAAATAAAATGGACTGACTTAGTCAATCTATCAACCACTAGCCAAATAGAATAAAACATCCCCAAAGTCTTGGGAAGACCAACCACAAAATCCATGGCTATCATTTTCCCACTTTCATTCCGGAATTGACATTCTTTGAAGCAAACCTGCAGGCCTTAGATGTTTATATTTCACTTGTTGACAATTTTGACACTTGGCCAAAAACTCCTCTATATCCTTTGTCATGCCCGACCACCAATAAATTCGCTTCAAATCTTGATAGATATTCGTCACACCCGAATGAATAAAATATCGCGAACCGTGAGATTCTGCCAACAATTTCTGAATCATGTCATCATCTCGAGGAATACAAATTCTTCCTTTAAAACTCAGCACACTTTCCACATTAAAAGTGGTCTCTTTTGCCTTACCAATCGCAGTCTTCTTTCTAAGTTCCTCCAAATTTGCATCCTCAAACTCTTTGTCCTTGATCTCCTCAATGAATGTGGCCTTTACTTCAATGCTAGCTAACACCCTACCTCTTTCTGAGATGCCCAATTGCATGAACTTAGACTTTAAGGTCTGAATTTCCTTAGCCAGAGGTCGCTTGATTACACTTAAGCAAGCTAAACTACCCATACTCACCGCTTTTCGACTCAAAGCGTCTGCCACTACATTAGCTTTACCCGAATGGTATTGAATGGTGACATCATAATCTTTAAGTAACTCCATCCACCTTCGCCATCTCAAATTCAAATCCTTTTGAGTGAACACATGATGCAAACTACGATGATCAGTAAACACCTCACACTTAACACCATAGAGGTAATGCCACCAGATCTTAAAAAGCAAACACCACCGCTTCCAACTCCAAATCATGTGTTGGATAATTCCTCTCATGCACCTTTAATTAACGCGATGCATAAACTATAACATCAACACATCACTCAAACCAGAATGTGAAGCATCACAATAAATAATAAAAAATTTACCCTCAATCGGTAATGCTAGAATAGGTGCTGTGGTCAAAAGAGTCTTGAGCTTTTGGAAGCTCTC
>NW_006239218.1:287208-291727 GCF_000226075.1 Solanum tuberosum | reverse complement strand
TACCCCTTCTTTTGAAACTACATGCCCTAAAATCGCAATCGAAGTCAACCAAAATTCACACTTAGAAAATTTAGCATACAACATTTGTTTCCCAAGAACACCCAGAACAATACGAAGATGGTCGGCATGCTCTTCCTCATTTTTAAAATAGTCCAAAATATCATCAATAAAGACTATGACGAAAGAATTAAGAAATGTCTTGAACACCCCATTCATTAAACTCATGAAAGATGTAGGCCCATTAGTCAAACCAAAATACATAACTAAAAACTCATAGTGCCCATAGAATCCTAAACGTCATCTTAGGCACATCCTCAGGCCTAATTTTTAATTGATGGTAGCCAGACCTTAGATCAATCTTTGAGAAAACTGATGCACCTTGCAATTGGTCAAAAATATCATCTATTCGAGGCAAAGGATACTTGTTTCAAATAGTGACCCTATTGAATTGCCAATAATCTATACACATTCTCATACTACCATCCTTTTTCTTAACAAACAAATTGGAGAACCCAATGGGGAAGCACTAGGACGAATAAATTCCTTATCAAGAAGCTCTTGTATTTGAGCCTTAAGCTCTCTTAATTCTATCGGAGCCATGCGATATGGAGGGATAGAAATAGGACGAGTACCAAGTTCTAAATCAATGTAGAAGTCTATATCTCTATCCGGAGGCATACCAAACAAGTTATTAGGAAACACTTTTCTAAATTCTGACACCACAGGAATAGACTCAATAGATGGAGTCTCAACCTCAACATCCCGAATATGAGCCAAATAAGCCAAACAACCCTGCCCTATAAATTTCTAAACCTAAATGGAGGATATGAACTTAGCTTGCTTAGGCATGTACACCCCTTCCCACTCTAATTTTTTCCTTCCTAGAATTTCTAGAGTTACAGACTTAGTATTACAACCAAGTCATGCCAAAGAATATATCAAAATCAGTCATATACAAAATTACCAAATCAGCCAAAGTCTGAAAACCCATAAACAAAATAGGACAAGCATGATATACATGGGTGACTATGACTGACTCTCCAACTGGGTAGAAACATGGATGGGGGTATCAAGTATATCAAAAATCATAGCAAATTCCGAGGCAAATCGCACGGATACATAGGAATAAGTAGAACCCTGATCAAATAACACATTAGCCATCCGGTCACAAACAAGAATAGTACATGTGATCACCGCGTCAGATGCCTCTGCTTCACTTGCCCAGAAAGGCATAACACTGAGCCATATCATCTTGACGAGCCACTTCCTTGCCTGGTTACACGTTACCCCTGCCTGCATTACCATTTCCTCTACTTTCACGACCCCGCTGATTACCTCCTCACCCACCTTGGGGACGCCCTCGACCATTATTACCATTCCCCGCGGGCACCACTACTCTAGATTGCTGCTGCATGGAATATAACACACGTGGGTGGGGGTAATATCTCCTCATATGCCTAGGTTCACCACAGTTGTAACATATATGATCAAAAGATTGCCTGCTGCCCGCTGAAGGTGCGACTCCCTGGCTATCCAGAATCAAATTATGAGGTAGAGTTCCCGAGTAATTACCTGTAGAGGAGGGCATAGCGGATTGAATTGGCTTGGCTGCAAGCGTTGGCCTCCCTGAACCTCTGGAATAAGAACCTTGAAAGTTACCCAAGTTTTTTCCCCTTTTAGCCAATGCCTTAGCCTGATCGTCTCGCCTCACCCCCTCCACTTTCTTAACATAGTGTTTACCTCATTAAAGCTCCTCCCTGTAGAAGTCATATGAACAGATCATACTTGCAACTCAGAATTTACTCCCATAATAAATAACTGGATCCTCTCTTCCTCAGTAGTCACCAATTGAGTAGCATATCTTAACAAAGCATGGAACTTCACCTCATAAGTAGCCATATATATACCACCTTGATCCAAAGCCATGAACTCATCCTTCTTGTGATCCCTCAAAGTTCTAGGCACATATTTCTCTAGGAATAGAGCATGAAATTGGGTCCAAGTAAGTGGAGGTAAAGTTGAAGATCTACATTCCATAAGCTCTCCACCACTCCTTAGCCTCACCTTGAAGTTGAAAGGACACAAACACAACCCCATATAAATGGACAATTCCGAACTTATGAAGCCTGTCATAGCAATCTAAGATAAACTCATAAGCATCCTCATTATCAAAACCAAAAAACACAGGGGGCTTTAGCTTCAAAAACTTAGTCAACATTTCATGCTCATTACCGGTCATAACAGAACCTAATAAAGGACGGAAGAAAGCATTATTACCTCCCGTTCCACCCACCTTGGGTGTAGTGCTAGCAATAAGGGGATTAGCGGGATCTTGAGTTGCTTGAATAGAAGGAAGCACTCCAGGCCCAACCAACCCTTTCAAGAATGACATAATCTGTCGAGCCAACACTAAGTCTATGGGAGGAACATCGGTAGTTTCAGCCTGCACCTATTCCTCTTGTCCAACCTCATCAACATTTTCAACCTCAATATCCTCTTCTATCTCTTCATGATGTACGGGAGGGGCCTCATTTTGCGGAGCAATTTTGATCGGTACCCCATCTCTAGTAGGCGCTACTCTTCCTCGGCCTCTACCCCTGCCTCGATCGCGGCCTCTCGCTGCAGATTCCTCAGCTGGAGCATTAACGGGAGCTACGAGCCTGACGACATTGAATCTAGTGTTAATCATCTGTGGACAGAAGAGTGAAGGAGGTTAGATACCAATTTGAATCGCCAGATACCAATTGGAATCAACTCATAGCACGAAAGGAGATAAGAGAAAATAGAGCGATTTCCTAAAGTCTTATAGCCTCTCGAAAAAAAGTAAAGGCGTCCCCGTAGCATTCCTTAAAACTCTACTAGCCTCACTTTCGTACATCGAGATCAACTAACTTAGGCTCTAATACCAACTTTGTCACGACCTAAACCGTCATGATTGGCACCCACACTAATCCTCCGGTGGGAGAATCACTACTACAACCCAAACAAGCAACTAAACCAAAAACTAAAGCATTTAAGGATAAGAAAATAGGAATAATATCTAAAAACTGAAGTTCCCATAAATATCAAACAAAAGATCTAACAACTAATAATGCGGAAAAATACACCTAGAACCTAAAAGTCAATGTATCAAAACATCTAAAGTTCAACAAGTCTAAACAAGATGGGTCACAACCCCAAACTAATGAAAAAATCTACTAACTAGAAAGTTTAAGTCCGAAATGGTGGACATAGATGAAAGAGATCCAATGATAGCCCGGAAGAACTGGCTCAGCCTTGAATTAAAACGATGATCACCGATATTCTAAAGGAGATCTGTTAATAGCCATTTGAAGATGCCCTGTACATAACAAAGAAAGTGCAAGTTCAGTATTAGTACACAATAACAGTGTACTAGTAGGATCACACGGCTATCCCACTAAGTGTAACATAAGCAAGTCAATACACATTATAAACATGCAAAATACCGAACATATACAATATCGATTATCACATTCTCAACAATATACATTTATATCAAGTCATTGGTCCTCTCATGGAACCCAAACCCAAACTGTTAGCATATCGAAATGTGGTACGTGATCCAATGTTTATGCCGGAACGTGACAACCGATCCCATAATTATGCCGGAACGTGGCAACCGATCCTAACTAGTACACCGAAATGCGATATCATATCCAATCAACACACCACAATCACAGTTGATGATTCCACAAATTGGACTAATTTAGGGCCTTATTTTGATAAAAATAGTGTCCTCAAATGCTTATTTCGTCTTAATATCTGATGAAAACCCTTAAGTTTCAGGTATTTGAAGTTTTGGTGGAATCATGGACACTTAGGCGCAGAAAGGAACAAAAAGGCTGAAAAGAACGAAGAAGCTGAAGCCTGCGTATCGCCAAGCACACTTGGTGACTCACCGAAAGTATGCACTCCGCCCTTTGTTCCAGTCACGAAGCACTGAAGGAGAAGGAGAAGGATAAAAAAGGCGATGAAAGGAGCAATCGACGCTTCACCGAATACTTTTGCGAAGCAGTACTATACCACCCAATGACACAGAGCACGACGACGCTAAAGGCTAGTGCAAGATAGTGACAAACTACACCAAAGGGCGAATCGCCGAGTTAATCGGCGATTCCGACTAACCTCGCCGAAAGATTCGCCAGCACTATTTTCTGAAGTCTATAAATACTAAACTTGTTATTAATTTTTAAAGAGTTATTATTATAATTTTCCGAATAGAATAGTAGTTTTTAGGATATTTTTCTCTCAAGTTTGGAGAGGGTTTTGTTGCAGACTTGAAGAAAGAAGAATTTCATTTTCCCCAAGTTGAAAGTGGGTCTTCTCAATTCTTCTTCTTTTGCTTAAATCAAGGTTTAATTTCTTATACCGATTTGATCTTATTATCATTTTTGGTGTATTTGTTATTTCTTGATGTGTGGCTAAAACCCCCATTCTTGGGGTGTGATTGAGCAAATATGCGTTGATATTGTTGTTGGGTCTTTCTTGCTGATAGGTT
>NW_006239218.1:286934-287108 GCF_000226075.1 Solanum tuberosum | reverse complement strand
TAGATGTATTTTAATGGTGATTTCACCTGGTGGTTGTCATATAATTTAATGGGTTTGCAGTTGCAAATACAAAACCACCCATGTGCTTTAGACTTGCTCGAGAGAGAGGTCGCGAGACCAAGACCGCTAGACTGATGGCCTAAGGAGTGGGTCGACATGAGGTTCAACCCGAGA
>NW_006239218.1:286587-286876 GCF_000226075.1 Solanum tuberosum | reverse complement strand
ACATGTGGAAAATGGGTGTCCTAGAGGAACGCATTTGAAACGGGTTAAGTTGCTCGAGAGGGAACTTATTTCCATCTAAAGCTTACCTTAGTCACTATTATCTTGCAAAATTCCTAGCGAAAGCATGTACCCAACGATTTATCTCAACTTGTAATGCGGTCACACCCCAAAAACTTTTCCCCATACATGATTTTATTGTTATTTTTGTTGTTTTTACTACTGGTGACAAAACCCCCAATTGATATTTGACACTTTCCTGTCACCCCCTTTAATTTACTATGTTTTTACT
>NW_006239218.1:282560-286522 GCF_000226075.1 Solanum tuberosum | reverse complement strand
ATTTTATTTTTCTATCAATTCTCAAAACCACTCCCTTGGGACACGATCCTAACCTTTAGTTGGGTTACTATATTATCGACGATCGTAGACACTCATACCGTAGGTTAGTGTCATTGGTCAGGATAAGCATCAAAATGGTGCCGCTACTGGGGAGTGGTGTTATTTGGGAATTCGTAGTTGAATAAATTTTTTGATTCTTTCTAGTTTTAGTGTTAATAATCTAAATTGTAATTTTGTTTTGCTAGTTTGAGTATCAAAGAAGGGAACTAAGGATGGAAAACCATTATGGATACCACACAGATCATCCTCTTCTGAAACTATTGAACCTCAGGGACAACCTCCTGACCTTTAAACAGGAAAGGGATGAGACTATTTAGGAAATGTGGGGGAAGTTTCAAGCGGTGCTGCAACCAAGCCCATCTCACGGGATGACAGACAAGGGGCTACTGGAGTGCTTCTACAGAGGTCTAGGACCTGATAATAGAGATATAGCCGATCAAATTTGTGAGGGCGGTATGCTACACCAGCCCTATGAAGTTGTAGCAAAACTCCTTGATGGCATGATAGAAGCCAACAAAGAAGCCAAAAGAAGCAGGAGTTGGACGCACTAGCTACCTAGTTGAATGCTCTATCTACCATAGTCATGGAATTTGAGGTACAAACCATGAGAAAAGAAAAACACTCCTCCCTTCGAGAATGTAGACTTGGGAAGAAGTAGAGGTATACAGGATGATGAAGCCCTGTCACTCATTCAACAAAAGATTGAGGCACATGAGAAGATGTTGAATGAGATGAAGGAAAACATCGAAATTCTAAACAAAGCGTCAGCCTCTCACTCCATGACAATTCAATTGCAGGATGCTCAAATTACCCATTTAATGACGGGTCATTATCCTCCGTTCACCAAAGATTCACCTAATTATACCATGGATGATTCTGAGGACAAAGAGTAGTCTTTGACTTGCGTCGTGCCGCGACGTTAACTCGGGCGCTGTTTGGGAGGCAACCCAAAACCCCATATTATCTTATATTGGAGTACTAGTAAAATAATAGTGTCTTAGTTTTATAGATTGAAGTGTAATAGGTGCCAAAGAGGTGCAGAATGGCGAGCAGCAGACCCAGTTGGTGAGTCACCAAAGAAGCCGGCAATCAAATCTATTCCGCCGTTTGACTCGAGATATCTTCAAAATCTGGAGGTTGTAAAACTCGGCGAGCTCAGGACAGTTTCGGCGAATCGCCCACCTGATCGACGACCCAAATGGTTAACACCGTTTGAACATTCATAGCAGTTGAGAAGTTCTGTAAAAATCGGCAAGGTAAAAATTTGTTTGGCAAAGCGCCGAATCACTCAGAAGTCAAAGCGCTATCACTGAATGGGAATGAACTGGATAACCTACAGGCCAACGCACAAAAAGGTAGCTGATTAATCACTCGAGAGTGTGGGTTGAACATAGGCACATTGGAATGCTAAGAAAAGCTATACAGAGCTTGATGAATCACTCGACAATGCACCAAATGTCCCCAACATATCTTCTGCTTTGCGCGACATCTGTTGAAGGACTTCAACTCGAAATAGCTACCTAACCAGGATTATTCTCTAGCCCTATCTCTGTCTTTCTTTAATTTGACCTCTAGATTATTGTTATATATATTTGGGTTGTCTGTTAAAAATGGTGCTTTATATTGTTTTCGCAATTGTTTAAGCTTATGGCTTCTTCCTGATTTTAATTAATTGCAAAACGATTTTGACTCTTTCAAAAATTTATTATTATTTTTTGAAAATTTTGCCACCGCTTGTGTTGAAAGTGGTTGTTCTCGTACAAATTTAAGTCTCGGTTTTGATCAATATCGATGACTTAAATAGTGCTCTCTATTGAACGAACATGAACGTTCTGCTGCGATGAGACTAAATGAAGTTGCATAGACAATATGTGAACTCTTTGCATCCCGTTGTGATTAGCCATTTATCGAATTGATTTTCTCTTGTGATGATCGTTGCACACTAGCGATAGTGTATAGTCTTGTTTGGATTTAGTGTCGATGCCATGTGTGATGAGCTTACTTGAACCTTGCATGAATAAACCTAGAATTTTCCCTGTTAGTCTGATTGATTTAGTAAGGTGTGCTCTTGAAATGATTTTAGGCAACTTTAAAGAGTCTGAGCTAATTTGACATATACCTCTTTTGTGACCTACCCGTGAGCGTGTGAAACTCTTTTGAACACCCTTTGAGCCTTACCTTTCTTTGGAAGAAACATGATGAAAACTAGACCTTTCTTAACCCATCACCCATAATCCTCATGAATTTGTGGTTAGTTTGAATAGCCAACTTAAGCCAAAAGCCTAAGTTGGGGTGTGGTGAAAAGAGAAGGCAAATCAAGAAGTGCGCGAAAGTCCCTCTTACCCGTGATTTTGAGAAAAATGGAACCCCTCCATATAAAAAAGAAAATAAAAGAAAGGACAAAAAAGAAAAAGAAGAAGAATGAAAAAGAAAGTTGTGGAATAAAGTACAAAAGAAATGAGGTCTCCTAACAATTCATGGGAAGCGAATAATAGGATGACTAATGAGCACTAAAGACTAAAGAAAAATGATGAAGGAAAAGGGAAGGAACTGTTGTGAGCATCACATTCATGAGGATCTTTAGTCAATAAGCCTAAATGAACATACCTTTGCTCTCAGCCCCATTACAAGCCTTAGAAAGTCATTTTTGATCTTGAGCAAGCCAAATCGAAGGTTGATTGGAAAATAAGGGCAAACCTATGGGTGAAAACATGCATTGTGTTCCTCTTTTTGAGTGTGAGCATTGCATCTGATTCCTAATCTTAAATTGATATACCCCTGTGTGAATATGGAATCATTCTTTGTGTGAGGGCATTCAGATACTATTGTTGAGCTTGAACTTGCATTAGTAGCAAGTATATCTTTGGTAGTGGTGTGTCACAACTTGAATCTTTGAGTACACAGTTAATCTTCGCATAAGTAATTTGAGTATTGTTGTGTATGTTCATGATTTAGTCTTGTGTAGCATTATTTTAGACACTTTGTTGAATGGCTGAACTTGAGTTTGCTTGAGGATAAGCATAAGTTTAAGTTGGGGGTGTTAATGAGTCCACAAACTGGACTCATTTAAGGATTTTTTTTGTTAGAAATAGTGTCCTCAAATGCTTATTTTGTCTTAATATCTAATGAAAACTCTTAAGTTTCAGGTATTTGAAGTTTTGGTGGAAGCATAGACACTTAGGCGCAAAAAGGAACAAAAAGGCTGAAAAGAATGAAGAAGCTGAAGCCTGTGTATTGCCAAGCACACTTGGCGACTCGCCGAAGGGATGAACTCCACCCTTTGTTCCAGTACGCGAAGCCCTGCAGGAGAAGGATCAAAAAGGCGATGAAAGGAGCAGTCGACACTTCGTTGAATAGTTCCGTGAAGCAGTACTATACCTCCCAATGACACAGAGCACGACGACGATGAAGACTAATGCAAGACGGCGACGAACTACACCAAAGAGTGAATCGCCGAGTTAATCGACGATTTTGACTAACCTCGCCGAAAGATCCGCCAGCACTTATTTTCTGAAGTCTATAAATACTAAACTTGTTATTAATTTTTAGGGAGTCGAATGATTATTATAATTTTTAGAATAGAATAGTATTTTTTAGGATATTTTTCTCTCAAGTTTGGAGAGGTTTTTGTGGGAGACGTGAAGAAAGAGGGATAAATCTTCCCCAAGTTGGAAGTGGGTCTTCTCCATTCGTCTTCCTTTGCTTAAATCAACATTTAATTCCTTATACCCATTTGATTTTATTGTCATTTTAGGTGTATTTTATTATTTATTGATGTGTGGCTAAAAACCCTCATTCTTGGGGTGTGATTTAGCAAATATGTATTGATATTGTTGTTGGGTCTTGCTTGCTGATAGGATAGATGTATTTTAATGGTGATTTCACATAGTGGTTGTGGTTTA
>NW_006239218.1:273517-282310 GCF_000226075.1 Solanum tuberosum | reverse complement strand
TGGCAAATGGGTGTTCTAGAGGAACACATTTGAAACGGGGTAAGTTGCCCGAGAGGCAACTTATTTCCATCTAAAGCCTAGCCTAGACACTATTATCTTGCAAAATTCCTATCGAAAACATGTACCCAACGATTTATCTCAACTTGTATTGCGGTCACACCCCAAGAACTTTTCCCCAGACATGATTTTATTGTTATTTTTGTTGTTTTTACTACTTGTGACAAAACCTCCAATTGATATTTGACACTTTCTTGTCACCCCCTTTATTTTACTATTTTTTTACTTGTTAATGTCTTTAGCTATGACTAATTAGAGCTAAACTTTATTTTTCTATTAATTCTCAAAACCACTCCCTTGGGACACGACCCCAATCTTTAGTTGGGTTACTATATTATCGATGATCGTAGACACTCATACCGTAGGTTAGTGTCGTTAGTAACGATAAGCATCAACAATCAAAAGTACAATCTCAATAATCATACAATCAAGAAGTGAGTCATGGCATACAGTTATTCATTTATCTCATTTACAACAAGTGTGATCTATATGCAACATTCGCATACATACAAGTATTATAATGAAGCAAGAACAAACATACATCACACAATCATGGAATCACAACCATCACCTACCTCGAAACAAATCTTGAAACCCTAAGAAACTTGATCCTTCCCTTTTTGGATTCATTCTGCTTGTTATTAGTCTACAAACAATCAATATAATATGGGAATCAATAAACACTCACTAATTACCCAGATTACTAACAATTCTAACAACCCTAAATCATACCCATGATCCCATGTATCCAAATTAGGGTTATTTCCACCATAGAATCTAGATCAAAACCCTCCCCCATCGATAATTACCCATTCTATTACGTTTTATGGATCAAATACCGGATTCGAGAAGTGAAAAGCTTACCTTTAGCCTCAACAATGGTGGAAAACTGCCAAGATCGACTAGGGTTCGTTCCCTAGCTCTAAAAATTATAAAGTGCAAAATAAAGTCATTTTGGGGTTTATTTACGACTTTAAGTCACATCTGACCCGCCACAACGGTCCTCACCCCGCTACAGCGGCCCCGCCAGAGCGACCAAAACCACCACCAAAGTGGCTTGCATGAAACAGTGAGCTATTTTAATAATTCCAAGACCCCCATTTCACAACACACCTCTAACCAACAACGCTCAGAAAATACTTTTCATGCTAAGATCGATTTCGAGAGTTCTACTAACCCAAATTCAATTTCGTACAGTCGTACCTATTTCTTAACGACTCATCTAACTACTCATGTAATCAAAATCATAATTAGATCAACCGATTTCTACTAGATCTCCCTACACCTTAGAGACTTCGATTTCATCCAAATATGGACTATGTTAAGAATTTTCAAGATACTACGAAAAAAAATTCCGACCCAAAATTTTTCCCCGGTGGCTTTTCTATAATTACGGAACCCGGTCATTACAATTTATATCTTAAAAATATCCTTGGTATTATTGTTTACTTCTCAAGAACTCTGAAATTTTTGTTGCAAATTTATATTTTGTTTATAAAATTTGAGGTCTTGTGTGTGCTTATTCGATATTACAAAATATGCGCTAAAAAAGTTTAGGTATTATTCTTTTCTTCTTCTTTTTTTTCAGAAAAAAAAAAGTTGTACCAAGAGCATCTAAACAAAATTAGAAGCCTAACACCAAATTATAACAAGAGGCCTTAAATAGTTACACACATGCACAAAAATATTATTATATTTGGGTTGCCTTTTCTATTCTTCCATACTACTTATTTTTGTTTATATTCTTAAAAGGCCCTAAGCATTTAACCTAACATAGTAATATTATTATTTATAAAACTAAGAATTTGTTTTAGTTAAGAAGGTTAGACATTTGTTTGTGTTGCCTTTATTTATTCTTATATGTTTTTGGATCTGTGTCAAAAGCATCTGAATAAAATTAGTAGCCTAACACCGAATTATAACAAGAGGCCTTAAATATTTATATACATACATAAAATATAATTAATTTAGGATTGCCTTTTTTATTCTTACATACTACTTATTTTTTGTTAATATTCTCAAAAGACACTAAGCATTTGACTTCACATAGTAATAATATTATTTATCAAAGTAAGAACAATTTGTAGTTAATAAGAAGTTAAACGTTTGTCTGCATTGTCCTTTTTTATTCTTATATATTTTTGGATCTTTGCCAAGAATGTCTCAATAAAATTACTAGTATATCACCAAATAATAACAAGAGGCCTTAAAGATTTACACACCTGAACAAAAAGATTAATTATTAATTTAGACGTGCATTCACATGCCAAAAATCAAAGAGTGTTAATCATTCCATGTTCAGAACTAGTGAGAACATCTTAACCATTCAGACATACATTTAGATTCATATGTCTTAATCTTAATGAAAACAAATAAGGCCTAAGACTCAGTTATAGATATTAGTCCTTCAGACCCATTAGGAGGTTCTTTCAAAAAAAGAAACAAATGGACTTAATAGGCTGAATCGGAATGATTAAGATTCAGACCTAAAAACCAAACATACCTAATAGGCTGAATCTGAATGATTAAGATTCAGACCTCCATTAAGTGCCAACAAATTATTGGAAAAATGATTCTAGTATCTCCAAAGGAATTATTTTATTTCCTATTATACTTGAAAGAGAACATTATTTATTTCCTAAATATTTTCTCTCCATGAATAATATCTATTGCCATTATTATTATCTTTTAATTAGCCATATTTTTTCTTTCATAATATGGTTGTTGCCAACGACTCTTTGATGAAATGAATTGCCTTCAATTCATTGATGGTATTCAATGCCTTTATGGTGTTTTTTTTTGTATATTTCAACCATTGATACATTAGAGAGGTCACTGATTTCCTATATAAATCTAAGTCGCATACCTTTGGTGTGGGAGAGAAGAAAATATAACAATTCGTCTTTTAATATATTCTTATACTGGATTCTCTTTCTATTGAATCTTTGTTAGTTTATAGCTCCTAGTTTTACACTACAAGAGCTTGTTGGATCCTTGGGGATACAACAATACCAGGTGACATTTCCTTACGGACAGTGTCTTTCGACGCGCCTCAAGCTATGAGAATTTTCTATAAGCTTCCGTGGTGAAGTACATGCTTTGGTGAATTATGTACAAGTGTTCATGGTGAAGGTATTTTGCGTAAGATTTCCAACAATCATAACGATATTTTCAACCTTGTGCTTTCGAAAAATACTACCTCCCTCTCCCAAAATAATCATGAAGACGATTTTATCATTTAAGTCTCTCTTGTACAAATTTCCTCATGATGCTTGTCAATTGTATGGACATGATTTGCAATAGCTAGCATACCGATGAGTTTTTTAATTGAATTTGTTAAAGTTGTTTTAAAAGTGAAAGGGGGCAAAAAGTTGGATTTGAAAATTTATTGAAATAGGGGTACCAGTTGTGTGATTAATTTGTCAGAGGAAAAAGAAGAGAAAGAAATGGAGAGTGGAATTCTAGTTTGCCTGAAGGTGTGCTACTTAATTAACGTTTCCTACTTGGATGCTGCTCTTCTCGAATTTGATATATAAACTAATAGATAAGTCCTTATTATGGAGGATCTTTGAACTCATGCGGTTGTGCTAATAAGCTAAGGTATGTTTCACACTTCTTTACGATTTTAATGGATGTGTATGTGGTAAATTAAGTTATCATGTCACTCAATAGAGAAGAGGATTTGGAAAAATGAGAATCCTGCTAAGAAAAAATAAATTTTACTAAGCAGATGATATAAATTTGTGTGGTCATCTTTCGAGCGAATCTTATGCCTAATATGTGAAAGTGAGAGATCAGTGTTAGACTTTGGTGTTTTTGAAGAATATTTGTGCTAACTAAAATTATTATGTCTACACCCAAATTGGACAAGAAGAAAAAATTATATATGTTGGTGACTCTAGAACCACTTGATGTTCTTAGAATGAAAAATTCTACTTAAATGTTACACATCTATATATTGGCATTATCTGAGGTGATATATGATTTTAATATTTGTGCTAGATTAGTACTTGGGATTTTCTGAGTCAAAGTTGATTATTGTGAAATTGTGAAAAGATTTAATGAATGATTTATTTAAATTCATAATGTGTTAACAAATGTCATTATGAGCAATGATGTTATGTTAAACATGGTTTATTTGTGGTTAATATTATTCAAGATGAAAATGCTAGTGCATGTATTTACTTTATTGATTCATTTGAATTGTGATATATTAAATTTGTACATTTTAATTAGTGTATTTAATATACTAGTTTTTTGACACGTGCGTTGCACGTGATTACCAATTAAGAAAATATATGTTGTATTAAATAGTATGTTTATTTAAGTAAAGATTTGAATAATAAGCTTAATACAAAATAATATTGCAGATTCATTTGCAAATGTTCAATGTGGATTGTCATATATACATCTCTTATTCACGCGAACCTATGAAGATGTTCAATAAAATAAAATTATTAGTTAAATGCAATAATGTATATATGTGTTTCAATTTGATGAGGTTCAATCATGTAATTTGTCACATCTCACTAATATTATCTTATAGATGATATTTGTTGTGTATTTTTGTTGTCATCTAACCAGATGCTTTACACGTGTATTCCACGTTAAACTCTTTAGATGTCATATCAACATGTGAAGAGAACAACTACGTTAACTAAGAAATGTTTCATTTTTTTTACCGGTAAAACAAAATATTAATATTAATGAATATATTGTATCTATGAAATCATATATATAATCACCTTTTCATCTTACACCCAATAAAGATATAGTTCACATACTTGTAAGTGATTTTCAATCTATTCAACCAACCATGATTCGTTAAAGGAAAAAATAACAACACCGTGTTATCGCATATATAGGGGCGGCGTAATAATATGAATAATTATTGGTCAAAAGTTAATATAAAGAAATATGAAAGATAGAAATAATTAATGTAATAATTATGGAATTCATAATATTATAACTAAGAATGTAAAATAGTGTGAATAACGTTTGCAATAATTAGTAATAACTAAGAGAATTTATAATGTTATAACTAAAGAATTAATGTGCAATAACTGAATTTCTAATAATTTGTATACTTACATAAATAAATAGGACTTTTAATTAACGTTACTATTTTTTTTATTGTTATTAGATTTTAATTTGGTGTAGGGACAAGATGTTAATGTTTATTCCATATTACTAAATATAAATTTTGTTTTACAAATGATATATTTTAAATATTCATTAATTCACATATTTTCACATGTTTTATGAGTTTATTTTTAAAAAATGAACTTGGATGACTTTAAACTAATAAATTTTGAAGTTAGAAGATGTTGTTAACTTGATAATATTAGTGACATATATAATACTTTAATTTAATTATCAATACCTACCCAAATATAAATACATATTTACATTAATGAAAATATTTATCTCATAAAAATTAGATATTACATAAATACTAAAAATTTAACTAAAACAAACTTCAACTGGCATTATTACAAGTCATATAAACTTTTTCCTCGTCTAAAATACTTAGATATTTAGAAATTGTAAATAAGTAAAATAAAAAGGCAATTTTCATATAGCAATAACTATTTTGAAGCAAACTTCCTGACAATCAAAATCACATAAGTAACACTGATAAATAGAGTAATTATTTTGTTTAGAGCATAAAAAATAACAAATCATGACAATTCTCAAAATTTTAGAAAAATATATTCAGTAGCATATATCTACATCATAATAGATATTGTGAACAAAAAAAAATTAATTGAGACTACATCATGTTAACTTCATATATTGGAGCATTACATACTAAATTATATATTAAGCAACAAAATAATTATTATATCATCAAAATTAGTTTCTTCAAGTACCCGAGGTTATGAAGTATACCCTATTACGATAGAACGATTTACTTCATTAGAATAATGGTACCTCATATTCCGCTAAACTTTGAACTCACTCAACCATAATAAATCACACAAAAAATTTAAAATGCAAGAAGAAGAAGAGTAGAAGATTAAAAATATTGTGGTTGAAAAATGAGAGGAAACCCCTATATTTATAGTCAACAAATGGTAGTATGAACAAGTGTTTTTTGTGTCTTATATGAAAAGTCATGCCCTTTTCGAGAAGTCACAACTCTTTGGAAAAGTCATAACATATTGAAAAAGTTAAAACTCTTTGGAAAAGTCACAACTCATCGAATAATCACAACCCTTTGAAAAAAGTCACAACTTATCGGAAAAGTCGCAACTCATCGAAAAAGTCACAACTTATGTTAGGGACATTATAGTAATTTAACATTCAAGTTAGGCGTTAATACTTTTAAGGTAATATAGAAGATATATATATATATATATGTAGAGAGAGAAAGAGAGACAGAGAGACAGAGAAAAATAGTACATTGTCCTCTTAAATGATCAACTAATGAAATGATTGTTTTTGTAAATTCTTAATTGCTCATATTATTTACTCTTGATTGAACATTGGTACTGCAACTTAAAGTCTAACTATGTGAAAGAGATATTTCTAGCTTATATATGTCTATATATGTGTTTTTCACTTGAAAAAGTCTAAGATTTTTGTTGAGAAATAAATATTGAGTCTTTTGGTATATTTAATATGTTATTGTGGCATACAAAATTGAAAACTTTATGAACATTGAAAAAAGTTTCCCTCTATTATGAAATATATGAAAGTGTAGGGATTTCTTGCTAAGGTTGGGCTACATAATCCTACGAAAGAAAAAAAAATAGAATTTAAGATTTTTGATTGTATGGTAATAAATATTGCATATACATATTTGTAGTAATCAATAGTGATGTGATTGAATACACTATTATAGTGGGAAAATATAATAATTTATTGCTGAGATTTTTTTAAAAGTGACTATTATTCTTCATGTTCTTGTTGAAAATTATATTTTTTCTTGATGTGTTAATTTTGGAATTTGAACTATGATTGGTCTGTGGTGCCATAACACGAAAAAGCAACTAAATAAAGTTAATTTGAGGAGTTGATTAGTGATGAGACTAAGTGGTTAAGACAACTCCTAGTGTGTATTCCTATTGGAATAAAATCAATGTTTTATTCCAACCGAACAAAACATCTCATTTCTGGTTCATAGTCTATGAGCACCAGATTCGATGCATTGTACTCATATGTGACAACCCAACAAAATATCTCATTTCATTTTATTCCTTAAAATACTTTTGGAGATATGTAGGGGATTGTTGGATATTGATTGTAATATCTCAAAAGGAATTATTTTATTTCCTATTATACTTGAAAGATAATATTATTTTATGTCCTATGTATTTTCTCTCCATAAATAATATTTTGTTTCCATTATTATTATTATCCTTTAATTAGCTATTATTTTCTGTCATAATATGGTTGTTGTCAATGGCTCTTTGATGAAATGAATTGCCTTCAATTCATTGATAGTAGTCAGTGCCTTTATGGGGTTTTTACTATTTCAACCATTGATACATTAGAGAGGTTACCGATTTTCCTATATAAATCTAAGTCGTACACTTGTGGTATGGGAGAGAAGAGAAGATAACAATTTTTGTTTTAATATATTGTTATACTGGGTTTTCTTTCTATTGAATCTTTGTTTGTTTTTGGCTCCTATTTTTACACAAGAAGAGCTTGTTGAATTCTAGGGGGATACATCTATATCGGGTGAAATATCCTTAAGGACAGTGTCTTTCTACGCGCCTCAAGCTATGAGAATTTTCTATAAGAGTTTGTGGTGAATTACAAGTTTTGGTGAATTCCGTACAAGTGTTCATTATGAAGGTATTTTCCATAAGATTTCCAACACAAATGAGACCTTAGTTCCCTAATCAAATCAAATTTAAGACTCTTTATCAAAACTCATCTTTTCTTTATCTAAAAATCAGTTTAAGACAAAAATGTTTACTTAGAAGGATATTCAATACTAACTCATTAATAACTCAATGATAACTCAACAGTAGATTCATACTAGAAAATAGACATGAATTGTAACAATTCGGAAATTTGTAGACTAAACTAGAGCCTTATGTGAGAGTGTTAGAGTTTCATGTGAGGGTTAGAGTCATAGATTCGACTTCCCATACTTAGAATGAAAGTTTTAGGGCTAGGGCGTCAAGGTACGATCCCCCAAGGACAAACCAAGGGTCCTTAAGGGTGACCCAAAACAGCCCCTAGAAACTGCCCAAAAAGGGCCACCTCTAGATGGGACTCACGCCCCGTAGGTTGACCCATGCCCCTTGGGGAAGGGTCGTGGGTCAAGGCCCCATTTGAAGAGGTGCAGGCCACCACCCACGAAGGACGAGTACAGTCCGTAGACCCACCTATGGTCCGTGGGTCAGGGTCCGGTGGGTGAGGCAGTTTGGAGGTTAATTTGTTTAAGTTGGGGGCTGATATGCTCAAATTACACCTCCCTAAAGAAGTATAACCGATCGTTATCAAATAAAGAACCCAACTTGGAGGTTGGGGTCGATCCCACGAGGAATATGGTTTAGACTTAAACTTAACCTACGATTATATTCATTTAGTCAACGTATTTCCGAGACAAGTATGTAAAGGGGGGGGGGTTGTGAAACAAATAATTGATTAATGTTTAGAGAAGAAGTGAGCAAGATTTAAACTTTGTTGTTATCAATGAGAGAGAGAAACTGGGGTGTATGTGTTCCCCATAAGCTCATAACGCGGTAATCCTAATAATAGTAATCCTTTCCTAGT
>NW_006239218.1:266340-273248 GCF_000226075.1 Solanum tuberosum | reverse complement strand
AACACTATTCAAGAATTACTTAGTTACTATTCATACTTTGTTAATCGATCATTGTTCCCACAACCCTAGTCGTGGATTTAGTTACCCATAGTAGCAAGAACACAATTCATATTTTTAGATGAAGAAATCATGAACTTACGTAATAAGTAGAAGAAACCCAGAATCTCAACTTGAATTTTAAAGTAAAAATCTTCAAAACCAACTTAGGAAATCAAGAATTGCTAAAGTTGCAAATTAATCACCAAAGCCAAAAACTAGAATTAAAGTAATAGTGTCTAACCCCCAAAAATGAGGTTTACATGCCATATATTTAGAAAAACATGTCCCAAATAAAAAGGAAACAAAATAAGGAAATAAAGTTTCTGGCGAGGTTTCGATCTATGACACTGACCTACAGATCGTGGACTGACCTACGGTCCGTAATTCCGTTCCGTGGTTTGGGACTTAGGCAATTTTCCACAGCTCAAAATCTCCCCCTCTTAGTGAAATTTGACGGATCATTAGTACGGGCCATGACTCGATTCACGGTCTGTGGATCCTCCTCCGTAGTTTCATACTTAGACTTTTGAAATCACGTAGTGAAACCCCCTTTTCTGAATCATTTGATGGAACTGCAGGACGGCCAGTAGGTCGACCTTCAGTCCGCCATTTGTAGTCGTGGTTCCACACTTAGTAAAGAATTCCCTAATTTTTCCTTCAAGCCATGCCTGCCCATCTACGCCTACTACCTACGGACCATGACTGGACCTACGGTTTGTAGGTCACCTCCGCAGGTGCCCTTTTCTACAACAATCTTTAGCTGTGTCTTTCTACTTCCACGTCCAAACTTATTTCCTGCAATCATGATAAAAACACATTAATACCAATACAAAATGTGACTAGACACACAAAACCCTTAAGTTAAATGTATTAAAAAAACCGTAAACTCACGGTATATCAACACCCTCAACTTAAATTTGTTGTTTGTCCTCAAGCGACACCACTAAGGCTCTAAACGACGCTTATGTAGAAGCATACATTCAAGCTCAAGCAATCACATGGCTTTCTATCCCAACTCTCTTTTCTAGTGCAAATTGTTTCTCTTAGACTCAACAAGCTAACTCATGCGGATAAAAACATGACAAAGATAGACCAATAGACACACAACATACACTCTTTCACAATCACAAAGGTACCAACTTTCCGTTAATGTAACTAGTGCCCTTACTTTAAACGAAATCCTTTTTCACACAATACATATTATTTTGAGTACAAGGATTCATTCAACGCTCACGCTCAGAAGTAGCTTCCAGTACAGTTAGTGCTCAATACCATAGGCTTGCCCTTATTTTCACCTCTTAGACTATCCAAACTAGTTGCTAGGATCACTATAGGCACTTTCTTAGCTTGTAACGTAGGCTCAGGGTCAGGTGTGGTACATTTGGGTACTTTTTAGTGACTTTTTGCCCTGCTTGACATTACATTGGCTTTTTACCTCTTCCTTGACCTACTTCCGGCAACTTTTCATCCTTTTTTCTCTCTCTTTCTCTTTTCAACCAAGGATGCGACTTTTGACTTTGTGACACTTTTTTATATATTTTTTCTTTTTTTTCACTTTTTTTTTCTTTATTTCTTTTCACGCTTTCACTTATCACATTCCTTTGCCTTTTTTGCACAAAGTCACATCCTCTCTCTTTGTTTTTCTCTTTTTAACACTAAATTCTTTTCATACCCTTTTTTTCCATTAGGTTTCCTCTTTCATAGCCACCCTCAAATTATAAATTTTTTCTTAGTTGAGGTGCACAATGTCCGATGTCGGACCATGGACAAGATCAAGGTCACTTTTGACTGAGCCACCCTCAACTTAGGCTTTTGGCCTAAGTCAAGGTGCATGTGTCCAAAGAGGGACTGGGGCCAAGACAATATTTTAAGGGAAGGTGAGTTAGGTGAATTAAAAGAAATGGTCAATCTCAGCCTCAAATATTTGGATCAAAAGGGAACAATGCTACCATTTGGTTAGATCATTTTAGGCTTAAGTGGACTAATTTGAACAATGACCTATGATCACTTCCCAACTTCTAGCCTAGATTATCCTAGCAGAACCACCGGGGCAAGTTCTAGATTGGCACAAAACTGTCTGAACATTCAACAATCCTCACACACTCTTGGCACCTTGTTTCATTATCCGATTATCAGATTACCCAGTTCATGTTTTTAGCTTTAGTCATGGGGTCACATTGGTTCTTATCATGTCACATTCAGAGCCAACATATTCAACTAATTCTAGCCTACATATTTTAGCACATATCACATTTTTTTGGATGGGTATCATTTTCCTCTTTCATGCTCATGCCATCATGCTTTATTCTTTCTCATGGTCCTACACATACAATCCTAACACATGCCGGTTCAACAGAAAAACAAAAATAGTCTCTTGGGGGAAAAGAACACAGGCAAGAAAACCACAAGAGAGGACTATGAGTTGGGTTACTTAGACAACACCCTATCACTCATAATCCGTTTACCCCACCCCCAACAAAACAAAGTGTTATTGTCATCAAAGACAAAAAATAAGCAATAAAGAGTAGGGTGAAGGTGAAGTAAACTTGTGGTGGAAATGTGCTGAAGAACTCAACAAGCGGGTGGGTCTGGTTTCCCCGAGGCCGCTGGATCAACATGGGGAACGCCATCAGTAGTGCTCCCATCAATCATCTCTGCACCATCAGTAGTGCTCACATCGTGGGGAGCACCATCAGTAGTGCCCCCATCTATCATCTCTGCACCATCAGTAGTGCTCACATCATTTATCACAGTAGCAATAGCCTCATTAGTGGGCACAAAACTTGAGGTCCCAAGAGCACCCTCACAAACCCTCTTGGGGCTTCAACACATCATAAGCAAAAGCTGAAACATGAGGCTCAGTTCTATATGTGGGATGAGCCTTTCTTATTCAAGGAGGGACTTGAAGAGGTGGTGCAAACGTGTATAGAAGAAAAGGAGGCGATTCAAGTATTGGAGAGTTGTCACTTTTCTCCATATGGTGGGCACCACAGAAGCGAGCGCACAACGCATAAGGTATTGGAATCCGGTTTCTTTTGTCCTACTTTATTTAAAGATGCTGCGATTTTTATTAATGGTTGTGATCAATGCTAGAGAATGGGCACTATTTCTAGAAGGCATGAGATGTTGTTCAACAACATCTTAGAAGTAGAGATCTTTGATGTATAGGGGATAGACTTTATTGGACCGTTCCCAATGTCCTATGGTAATTAGTACATACTTGAGGCAGTGGACTATGTGTCCAAGTGGGTTAAGGTTGTTGCTTTACCTACTAATGATGCAAATGTTGTGGTAAAGTTCATCAGGAAGTACATCTTTACCAGGTTTGGAACTCTAAGGGCCATAATAAGTGATAGAGGTAAGCATTTTATAAATAGTTCGAATGCGAAATTCGCTGGCTAAATATGGAGTGCGACACAAGGTAACCACAACCTATCATCCTCAAACTAGCGGTCAAGTGGAAATGTCCAATAGGGAAGTGAAGATAATTTTGTAGAAGACTGTGAATGCACAAAGGAAAGATTGGGCTGACAAGTTAGATGATGCTTTGTGGGCTTACAGGACTACATACAAGACACCGATAGGGACTTCTCCTTATCAAATGGAGTTTGGGAAAACATGTCACCTTCTAGCGGAATTGGAGCATTATGCATACTGGGCTATAAAGAAGTTGATTCTAGACCCTTAATTAGCGGGCAAGAAAAGAATAACACAACTTCATGAGCTAGAGGAGTTCAGGCTTCACGCATACGAAAATGCCAAGTAATATAAAGAGAAAACTAAAAAGTGTCATGACAAGCATATTGTGTCACGCACCTTTGAGCCATGCCAATTGGTGTTACTATTTAATTCAAGACTTCAGTTGTTCACTGGAAAACTTCGGTCTAAGTGGAGTGGGCCGTTTGGGTTGGTGAGAATGACCCAACATGGAACTATGGAGCTAAGAAATAAGGATAAGACCTCCACTTTTCTTGTAAATGGGCATAGACTAAAATACTACTTCGGGAATGGCATTGATCATGAGCAAGAATCGCTCAACTTGAATGACGAGTGAGTCATGAGATGGGTCATGCCGCAACGTTAAATCAGGCGCTATACGGGATGCAACCCGTGACTCGTTGTAATAGATAAGATTTCTGCTTTTCCTTTTTGTTATGTCAATTCATAGGAATTTGTATAAAAAATATATGATATATCAGGAAAATAGAAAACAAAAATGAGTCATTCCACGACCAAAACAAAGGCGCGGTATGTGAGGCTACCCATCGCCCTTACACTACTAGTTATTGTGCTGAAAATGTGCATGGAATAGGAATGGGGACCCATAACGCGTCGTAGAGAAAGGTGACAATTTTGCCTCGCCAAGAATTATTTTTCAAGGGGGAGGCAGAACACTGTGTAATGTGCACGTGTCGCGGAGTAGGCTAGCAATTTTGGATTCGACGAGAATAAAAAAAAATTGTCAAAAATAAAGGATCTCCGTAATGGAGGCGCGTCGTGGAGGGGTGGCCAAAATTTTGTTTCTCAAGTAATTAAATTCCTTTCGTGAGGTAGAACACTCTGTAATGAAGCCACGTCGCGCTACCAGGTAAATACATTCGATCTTTCTTAAAAAAGACGGGTCTTACCCATTTTCTTTTAAAATAGCCGACCCAAGTCACTTTTAACCCTAAATTTCTGTCCCCAAAATCGCCACTTTTATCCCCAAATAGTGATTTTCTTCCTCCCCTTCTTCCCTTGTGATTTTTCAAGCGTCAATCTGTAATGCGAAGGCAATTCCACCTTTTTCTCTGCCGATTCTACTTGACTACAAGATTCAAGGTATGTATTTTTGTATATTCTCTTCAAATATTGGGGTGTTCTTGAAGCTTAGCAACGGTGTTTAATGTTTCTGTGTTGTGGGGGTTGTGGGTATGATTTGTAGTGGGGGGAATTTGTGTATGCTGCTTTTTAATGGGTATTTCGAAGTCTTGAGTAGAAATTGCCGAATTGTTTGATCTTATGTGGGCATTGGATAGAATGGGGTTGTATGAACATGGTATAGTGAAGGATTGGGGATTGGGGATTGTTGATAAGTAAAATTATTCGTTTCATGGAATTTGAGTGTCTATCGTGTGAAGTCATTAGTAACACTGTGTGATTATTTCTGTGTGGGATTATGGGTTTGTTTTGTACTTGTCAATGGTGAAGGTTGTTTGTATTTGACTGATTGTAGTGGTAACTGAATGTGAAAGTTGAATGTGTTAAATGGATGGGTGTGTGTAGTTTTGGGTTGTGCATGTTAACATGTGGGAAGTATGAGTACCGAGAATCACCAACAGAAGTAGAGAAAGAAAAAGGTTCTAACAACACATCGGGGAGCACATCAAACCTCATAGCCACATATGGCGTCACAAAAGACAAAGTAGCACTGGGATCAAGTAAAACTTATACATCCGGCTGGAAAACTTTCAACATATCGGTAACCACATTCGGAGAATCCTCTTGTTCACCTTAGGTTTGGAGAGCATAGAATCGGTTTTGCTTAGGAGCATTGGATCCCGAACCACTAGGAGTAGCATTCTTACCCTCTATTCCTTTAGCCACAAGCATTGGACAATCCGTCATTTTGTGACAACTTTTCCCACATCCATCCCTACTGGCTAGACACTTATCATTGTGCTTCCTTCCACACTTAGTGCAATTAGACATAGGCAATGAAGATCCACTACTATTCCCTCATTGAGGATTAGGGTTAGACACTGTATCTTTGTTGAACTTAGGAGGAGGATTGGAGGAATCTTGACCGAAAAACCGTTGTCAGAATTCCGGACGACCTTGCCCATCGGACCTTTCATGTGAAAAGTTACCATCACCGTTTTTAGCCCCATTTACCTCTCTAGACTTTTCCTTGAGTTTTTCCTCCTCAATTTATTATGCATGTATGATGATTCCATAAATTTGACTCATTTAAGGCTTTATTTTAATAGAAATAGTGTCCTTGAATGCTTGTTTTATCTCAATACCTAATTAAAATGCTGAAGTTTCAGGTATTTAAAGTTTTAGTGGAAGCATGGACACTTAGGCGTAAAACGGAGCAAATAGGACCTAGAAGAACAAGAAATGAAATCCTGCGGATCACCGAGTTCTACTTGGCGAGTCACCGAAATGACATGAACCGCCCTTCGTTCCAGTACGCGAAGCCTTGAAGGAAGTGGATCAAAAGGCGAGGAAAGAAGCAGTCAGCGAGTCGCTGATTAGTTCCGCGAAGCAGCACTGTACCGCCCAATGATCCAGAATGCAAGGATGCTAACGGCAAGACACTAAAGGCGATGAGCTGACCAAAAGGCGGATCGCCGAGTTCATCGGCGATCTCGACTAATGTCGCCGAACAATCCTCCCCAACACAATTTGTGAAAACTATAAATGTTACTTAGAATTGTAGTCTTAAGGGTGGAACATTTTTAGAGTAAAAATTATTATTAGTCTATAGTATTTTTCTCTCAAGCTTGGGGAGGGCTTTGTGGAGACTTGAAGAAAGAAGTTCTTCTTCCCCAAGTTGGAAGTGGGTCTTCTCGATTCACTTCCCTTTGCTTAATTCAAGGTTTAATTTCTTATACCCAGTTGATTTCATTATCATGTTAGGTATAATTTCTTATTTCTTGATGTGTGGCTAAAAACCCCATTCTTGGGGTGTGATTTAGCAAATATGGGTTGATATTCTTGTTGGGTCTTGCTTGCTGATAGGTTAGATGTATTTTAATGGTGATTTGACTGAGTGGTTGTTGTTTTATCTAAAGGGTTTGTAGTTCCAAATACAAAGCCACCCATGTGTTTGCGGCTTGCCCGAAAGGGAGGTCGCGAAACCAAGACTGCTAGACTGATGGCCT
>NW_006239218.1:250120-265989 GCF_000226075.1 Solanum tuberosum | reverse complement strand
TGTTTTAGTACTTGTTACAAAACCATCCTGTGATAGTTGACAATTTTGTGTCACCTCTTTTTAATTTACTATATCTTTTATTGCAAATGTCTTTAACTACGACTAACTTGAATGAAATTCTAATTGGTTATTAATTCTCAAAACCGCTCCCTTGGGACACGACCCCAACCCTCAGTTGGGTTACTATATTATTGATGATCGTAGACACTCATATCGTAGGATAGTGTCATTGGTCACGATAAGCATCAATGTACCATGAGACGAGAGATGTCCATATCATGAAAGCATTGCGGTTGGGCACTCTTTAACCACCATTTCAGACACACTTGAAACGAACATACTCTTCTTGGCCCTTGAATCGACAACCATTGTTGGAGCATACTTGCACAATTCATTGAACTTTAGATCATACTCTGCCACACTCATACTCCCTTGTCGAATGTTAATGAAATCAAGCACCTTAGCTTCCCTCATCTCAAGGGGAAAGAACCTATCAGGAAAAGTGGCCTAAAGCTTCTCCCAATTAGGAGGATCCGCATCTTCCAACCTCCCCTCTTTCCATTGGTTATACAAAATTTGAGCCACACCCTTTAGGTTATAAGCGGCCAACTCCGCCTTTTCCACTTGTGTAACCCCCATGATAATCAAAATTTTATAGACTTCATCGATAAACTCTTGAGGGTCTTCCTCAACTTTTGAACAATAAAACTCCAGAGGGTTCATCATAGTGAAGTCCATCACTCTTGATGCCATCGTATTCACACTTGAGCTTGCGGGAACCACAACCTCCCTATTGGCTTGGACCGTCACGACTTGAGACAATACTTGAAAAGCTGCCCTAAACTCTACATTAGACACATGTTTGGCCAAAGGATCGACCGGAACTTGAGGAGCTTGGGGAGGGGCTTCTTATTCTGCATTCTCTCTCACATTCCTTCTAGAATAAGCTCTTCGGGTATTCATATCTTGAAGAACATAGGATAAGGATTAGGAGAGAGACTTTATAGAGTTAAACTCTATCACACAACTTTAGAGTAATGAAATAAGTGTAGTATCCTAATCATCGTGTAGTCTCTCATTCATAAATATGGTGTGCTTCACACGCATGAACAAGACTATACTAGACGTGGCTTATGAGATATCCTAGGACCATTCTAAACCTTGTGCTCTAATTACCAAGTTTGTCACGACCCATGGGTACCTCCTAGATGTAACATGGCGTATAGAATGCTGAAGGGTCCCATACAAGCCACTTAGTTCTCATGACATAAGAAATAGAATAATCAGAGTAAAACAATAGTCCAAGTCCAAAACATTTTATAAAATGAAAAACGGAAGTCTAGACTCTTGTCTCAACGTAGCCATCTAATACAATAGAAGGAAATTGGGCCTAGCCCATACATCATGTCCATAAGAGAAAATACATGAAAGAAAGTGAAAACAATAAACTCCATCCTGTAAGCATGAGGATTCACCAAAGCTCAGGAATGAATCAAATCACCCACTAGCCACGAAACTGAGCACCCTGAATATCAGACCCTATATTTGGGGAAATGTAGGCAAGAGTATGAGTTATTACAAAAAGATGTACCAACTATGATAGTCGTTCATAAAACATTTAAATCGTGCTAAAACGGACATTTCATTTCATGATATGCAATTGACCAAACTAAAACATCAGATGAAAGAGTTATAAAACATAAGTCATAAATCATGGTCAATGCAAGCTAACTTCTTCTTTAAAACCTTTGAACACATGAAATACTCCTTGAGTACCCTTAGTTCAATTTACTTATGGGGAATTATCCTTAACTGTCATTGATACCACGTGAGCTATAACATGGAATCTGGTGTCTACCCCACACCGAAAAGAGGTGTCCTACTTGCCAAAGGTAAGGACCATAAACTTCTAACCTAAGTGGATCCACGAGCTAATCAACCTATGGGGGCACATAGTTAAGGGATAAGGAGATTTCTACTAGAAACCTGACCTATACTACAGGAGAGCTTCCATCTCATGAGATTACTTTGGAAACCCGACCTCTACTATGGGAGAACTTCCATCTCACTATCAATAGCCACTCGGTGCTAAGCATAAATTCCCACGGAATAATCATTTCTTACTTGACTTCATTACTCATGAAAAGGTGCCCTTAGACAATCAATTCAAGCTTGTTTCATTAAGATAGCTCTTTATCTTTGATTCAATTAGGTGAGAAAGCCTTTCAACCTAAGAATTCTTTCTATGTGAGAAAACTTTTCACATCATGCTAATTATGGTTTGATAAGAATATCCTTTCACAACACAACATCATGGTACTTTACTCTCCAAGCACCCTTGAAACATTTGCATAGATTTCATAAAAAATACATAAGTCCATAATTTACCTCCTTGAGGTCAAAACCCACTTTCAATCATCAATTCTTAGAAAACATGGGTTAAATATGGATTTCATCATAAATTCATGTAAAACTAGTAATACATGCTCAATTTAATAGGACTCTTTCTATAAGATCAAAATCACACAATATATAGTTCATAACATGAAAACATGCGGATTCATGGGTTCATGGGGGGAAACATTATAAAAGAACTGTAATTCATCAATTTATGCATAGAAGATCATAACTTAATCATTTAAATCAATAATGAAAGGAACTCAAGCTAAAACCCTAACTAACTTGGGTAATTCTACCATTTGAAATGGAGAATTTGGGACCTCCATGGATGAAATGAATCCATGGATGAAAACTATCATACCTTGACTACAAATGCTAGCCTGCAATGGAGAAATTGACACCTAAGCTTGAAACCCAAGGTTAAATCTTCTTCTTCCTTTTCAAGTTTCTAGAGAGAGAATATTTGAGAGGAAATTTGGGATTCTTTTGTGAATTTGGAAGAATGAATTAAATGGGATGGATTTGGGGGTAAAAAGACTTATATATTGGTCCCAAACATAGGCAAAACAACGTAGTATAGGAACAAATTAATTAGAAAAAGACCTAACTAACCCTGAAAATTAAGTGACACCTGACCACCGACGGACCCAGTCGATGGATCGTGGTCTGACCCACAGCCCGTCCTGGTGGACCTTCAGTTGGTCATTAGAGACTCTGATTTGGGGTTTCAAGCCAAGGACCCTAATCACGAACCGTGGTATGACCTACGATCCATAGGTCTGGCCGTAGTTCTTGGCCCTCATACCATAACTAGGCAGGCCATCCACAGACCACACCTAGGGTCCGTGGTCCCATCGACAGTCTGTGGGTGGCCGGCATGGTTTGGCACCTGCAACTTCTGGAAAGCTGCTATTTGGCTTTTTTGAATATGGGGTGTTACAACTTGTGACCCAAATAAGTGGAATTTGCTAATCGACTAGAGTTTCACTTCCTCAGAAACCCTCCATAATTTTTGGCTATTTTATGAAATCTGATTGTCAGATAGGCCATTTCCTTATCATCTCTCTATAGGTCAATTGGTGATGGTTTTCGTTCCAAGAACTTTCCTTTCCTTCGGTCCTTTTTGGAATTTTTGTGTTGCTTGTTCAAATCATATATTTAAAGATTCTCAATCAGCTAATCCATGATAAGAGTCTTCAGGTTCCTAGCTTCAGTGATAGCATTTATTTTTCTTTCCCATGACTTAGGAAGGACATAAATAATTATACGAACCTGCTTGCTTGGATGAATAGTTTCACCAAGACGTCGGAGCTCATTGGTGATGGAAGTTAATCTGGAGTACATCTCAGAAATGGTCTCTCCTTCTTTCATGCTGAAGGTTTCATATTGAGTAGTGAACATATCCACCTTTGATTCCTTCACTTTGATGTTACCTTCATGGGCTGTATTCAGACAGTCCAAGATCTCCTTGGTTGTTTCACATGTTGAGATCCTGTTGTATTCATCAACACCAATTCCACAAACCAGTAGATTCTTGGCCTTATGGTTCTTTTCTTATTTTCTTTCTTCCAGCTTCGTCATATTCTCTTTTGGTTTTAGGAACCACCCTAGTTAGCTCTCCTTCTTTGACATCCTTAGTGGGAACATGAGGTCCATCAAAAGTTATGTCCTATAGTTCACTGTCCTCTTTTATGATATAATCATGCATTCTAGTCTTCCACTACTTGTAGTACTGTCTGTTAAAACGAGGTAGACATGTAGTAGACTATCCTTCTTCTAAGGTTGTTAGGGTTGCCATCATTTCAGGATCCTTTCTTGATGTTAATAAGATAGAAAGTACTGCTCTAATACCAATTTATGAGATGTGATATTCCAATGTGTAATAAGGGACCAGGTTGATGATACACTGATAATGCAATAGAAGAGACTAAACTATAAAGTAAACACAACAGGGAGTTTTACGTGGAAACCTCCTTATCTCAAGGGAGAAAAACAACGACCTGTCACACAAGAATTTTTAATTGTTTTCATTATTTTCAAGAAACAAGTGAATTGAGATTCCAAATGCACATATACAGATTACACTATTACAATAAGAGCAAAAGCAATACCTCTATTTCCCACTATATTAACTAACTCTAATTAATATAGACTTTAATAACACACCACACAATTACCTCTAATTATGTTCATGTGTTAACTTATCACACACTGAATGTGTTCCTTTATACATTTGAAACAAATCTTACAAGTTTACCACATCAGAAGCATTTCGTAACAAACAACCAAAAGATGCACTTGATAACTCTATAAGGTCCCTTGAGGTGTGTTCTGAAAGCTTGAGTTGTTCAAAGACAAAGTTTACACTTTTTGTTTTCTATGAAAATCTTGACTAGGTTGTTTTCTGTGAATGAAGATATATTATCCTTCGATCAATACCACCTAGTGCTTTCTGATTAGTTATGTAACACCTCAGAATTTTATTGAGTAAAGACTCGAACCATTCTTTGTTGTGAGCAGGATTTTATCGAGCAATTTAGAATTTCTTGAGTGTTAAGGTCACTAGATGTAGCAGCTTGAGTTTAAAAAAAGAGAACTAAATTTGAAATAGCAAAATCTGAAATTTTGCAAGTTATGCTTAAGTTATGAGTTTTTGGTCAACTTAAAACAACCATAATCCCTAGTACAAGATTAATTAGGTGGGCTACAAGATATCTAATGAAAGAAATTTGAATTATCTTTCCAACTCCACTGAGTTTGCTAAATTTCAAGTTCGTATGAGGGAGATATGCCCGTTTCAAGTAGGGCTGTCCAATTGAGGAAAGTTACCCGAAAATATGAAGGGTATTTTGGTATTTTCCTTAGTCAATCGGATTTAAGCATTTTTAATAAGGTTTTAGGATTCTAAACTTATTAGAATTAGTTTCATTCATCCCTAAAAGAGTTTAGGGTTTTACAGAGAACATTCAAGAGGGGAAAAAGTTCAAACTATCAAGCGTTAGTTCAAGAAATTCAAGATTTTGCCAACAACCTAGTTCTTTGAGGTATGTAAGCTTCCATAGTGTTGGATTCTTTCACCCACATGCCAATCATGATTTATTCAGCGTAATTTCATTCTTGAAATTTAAGGATTTAAGTTCTTGATGAGTTCTTGGTAAGTGTTCTTGAAGATTCCTTATCGATTAAGTTTTGATGTAAGATTCTACTTGGGTCAACTTCATTTGACCATATCTCTTAGATTATAAAGAGTTACGTGAGCCTTGACCTATCCAATTAAAGGTAATTGAATCTACTTTCTAACGTCACTAATTTCGCGTCGATCCAATTTTTGAGTAAACAATTATGACAATTTTAGTAACCTATACAGTGTTGTCTACGAATTAGGCGATGGGAAAACATTAAAAAGGGTTGTTTTTGTTTTTTTACATCCAAGAAAACCCTAAACGAATTTCTTGACAAATAAAAGGCTCAAAACAATCATATTTTAATCTTTTCATCCATCATTCTCTTCTATCTCAAATCCTAAGACCAAACTCTAAGAAAGAATCAAAGTAGAAACTCCATTCAATATTCTTTCAATCGTTTTCAAGATTCTTTCAATCATTTTCCAAGATTCTTCTTCAAGATTTCAAGAAACTAATTCAAGAATCTCAAGAATGGTTTACTTGATCGTTTACCTTCATACTAGGGTTTCAAGGCTTCTAATCAAGTTCTTCTACAAGATTATTCAAGATTCTTCAAGAACCATGTTCTTCCAAGTATGTAAGGCTATTATAGTGTTGAACTAGTTCGTCCTAACGCTCTAAATACAATTTTAGATCAGTAAAAGAGTAATCTAGGATACTTTTCCTAGATTTGATTATTCTTGAGATAAGTTTATTTTGAGTTCTTGAGTTCGTGTTTCTTTTAAAAGTTCTATTCTTAATTATCGAATTGCTATATTGTTATCGAGATCCTTCTTATCATGAACCATAACTCTTGAATTCATAATTCACATTCAAGAAAGAGTTAACAGTAGAGTTAAAGAAAGTCTTTGAGTTCAATTGTGAATCCTTTGAGATTAACTATCGATTTGAGCTATGTTTTGAGGAAGTAAGTATGAGAATGAAAAGAGTTGTATACATGAGTTCCATATTGTTATATAGACCCTCGAGTCGAGTTGTTTCATGCTCATAATTCCGCATGAACCCTATGAGTTGAACATTCTTGAGATGAGTAGTATCCTGAAGTCCATGAGTTGAGTTGTTCAAGCCCATAATTCTGCATGAACCCTCTGAGTTGAGCATTCTTGAAATAAGTAGTATCATTGAAGTTCTTGAGTTCTGAGTTGTTGAGTTCTGACTATTGAGCTCTATGTATGGTTATTGAAAACCTTAAATTGAGTCGTTCACGTCCATAATTCGGCATGAACAATATTCTAAGAAGTCATTTTACAAATTGTTTTAAAACTTGTTTTAAAGACTTGAGCACTGAGTTGAGAAAGAGTAGAGTTGAGTTCATTTTATTTAAAATGATATATGGCAACTAAGTGTTCCCAATAGTAAATCTTTTTACATTTAAGATGAGAGGAAATTGAGATTAGCAAATGATTTTTGAGCAGTTTGAGTACTGTCTTTTTTAAGAAAAAGATGAGTTTTGAGAAAGATTTTCTAAAACATGATTAGTATGACAATCGAGTATGTCATCAATGTTTAAGAAGTATGGTATCTAGATATACCATCAATGGTTATGCAGTATGACTCCCAGAGTCATCAATGATCATATTAAAATATGATTTTGATATGTTTTTTAGAAAGAGTTTTCAAGAGCAGTTACCTCTTTTAAGAGGGTAGTTTGATCAATTATCTCAAACCAGAGAAAGAGTTGTGTTTTTAAACATTTGAGCTGAGTATATTTTGGGAGTAGTATTGAGCACTGATATGGGGATGTGAGTTCATAATAACTCAAGTCTCCATAAATCATATAGCCAACATGGGTAGAAAGGGAAGGGTAATACCTTTTAGATGATCCCTTAATGATTTTTAGCATAGACTAGTGGATCCACTTAGTTAAGGCGTTCTATATGACGACAAAGTATAGGACAGTTCTGGCAGCGTGGGCAAGACACTGTAGCATCACTTAGGCTCATAGTGGTTGTTGTCGGTTAGAGAAACTCCCACAATATTATATTGCTTTATTATATGAGTAAACTGAGTTGCTTTCTATTGTTTTTAAACATTTAAATATATTGCATGTCTATTGTTGCTTTATATTGAGTTGAGTATTTCGAGTTGAGTAGTTTTGAGTATCCTTGAGTATTCCTTGAGTTGAGGAAGTTTGAGTAGAGGTAAGTCTATTTCCTTTTTATCAAGTTCAAACTTATGTTATGCTTTAGAATTCCCCTTACATGATCGTACATTCCACGTACTGAGCCATTTGGCCTGCATCTTTTCATGATGCAAATACAAGTATTCAGGGTCATCAACAGGAGCTTCGTTGATACCACATGGAGTTTGAGTTAGCTATATTGAGCCTCCTTGCTTCCGGAGGATTTCATTTACTTTTCAGTTGTTAGGATGTCGTGGGTCTTGTCTCAACTTCCATCTTTGTCAGTTAAAGTCTTCATAGATAGACCGTACTGTTTCAGAAGTTTGTTCATTTATTTTGTTAAATGTTTTAAAGACTTAAGTTACCATTTTGGGGCGAGTTGAATATATTATATTATTCAGATTTTTCTTTTCAGTTAAAGCTTTATATTTGAGTTTCATGAATTTTATTCAGCTTTTAAGCTTTTGGATGCTTAAGTTAGCATTCCGCTTGTAGTCAGCCAGGATGAGGGTTCGCTTGGGGACCAGCAATGGTTCTTGAGTACCGGCAACGTCCATGGTGTAGGCTCAGTTCGTGACAAACTTGGTATCAGAGCAGAGAGTTCAAGAGTCCTAGGGTGTCTTTGACGCTGTGTCAGTAGGGTATTGTTTATAGTTGTGGGGTCCCCACTTCTATAAACGAGAGACTACAGACATTTAAGATAAGTTTCCCTTCTTTCATACTCTTAATCGTGCAATAGAGCTAAGTCATAGAGATTTATTTATACTCATGTGTTTCTCAAATTCATTCGACTACCCCTCATACTCTGTTGAACAAAAAATTCAGTCATTTGTCGATGAGTTGTTCGTAGCAAAATCTTGAGGAAGTCATGAGACTCCAAAGGGCTTGAGAGAAGCCCATAAGTTATTAAGTGTTCAGTTTCAGAGAAATGCACCCATAAATATATTAATCATACGTTTTAGCTAAGAGCGATTTGTACTCTTTTCCTTAAGCCTTGTTTCAGCTGAGATCCTTTTGAAGAAGTATATTTAGAGCTTCAATAACATTTTCCCCTGAAAAGGTAGCATGAGTTACGAGATAAGAGTAGTGATGTGTGGCGAAGTCACAAGAGTAGCAAAAGCATTAAGAGGTGTACCAAGAGGGTATGTAATCAGAAGAGGTTAAGAGAAACACCTTAGAAAGTGGTCTTAGTTCCTTCTTATTGAGAGTTTGGTAGTCATGAGATAAACTTCTCCCAAGTGTTAGAGTAAAAGAGGATGCAGACCAGTTAGAGATGATAGAATAGATTAATAGCTTTCAAGTGCCAGGTTTAGACCTAAGGGGGAGATGAAAGGAGGAGAAATCAAGTCAAGGGTTTGAGAGTAAGATAGTAATGCATTCGAAAGAGTATGAGAGATGTCTTTTCGGAGGGCCTTTTAGTAATGGAGTGATGTTAGAAAGAGGAGGTTGATGTTCTTATCGTGATAGTAATGGTGTGATAATTCCATCTAAGGGCATAAATTAGGAGCAAGAGGAGGATGAGGTTTTACGATGAGAAATAGTTAAATGAGAGCCCTTAGTTGGTTCTGAAAGAGTTAGTTAGTAGGAGTCCATGGAGTTGTAAGAGTACCAAGCTTGAATGTGGTGTTGTTAAACTTTAGGTGGTTCTTGATATGAGCCTAATGTGGTGGTAAAGAGTAATAGACTTGGAATGAGATTCCCTATAGAGAGGTATAGAACCTGAAACTAAAGATTTGGATTAAGATTGAATATAGTAAGAGCATACCATTAGACTCAGACCTTAGTAATAGTAACCTCATTTCATACCTAGTCCAGTCATCATTCGAGGACGAATGATCCCAAGGGGGAGATAATGTTATACCTTGAATTTTATTTGAGTAAAGACTCGAACCACTCTTCGTTGTGAGTAGGATTTTACCGAGGAATTTAAAATTTATTTAGTGTTAAGGTCACCTAATGTAGCACCTTGAGTTCCAAAAAAAAAGTACCAAATTGAAAATAGCAAAATCTGAAATTTGCAAGTTATGCTTAAGTTATGAGTTTTGGGTCAACTTAAAATAACCATAATTCTTAGTACAGGATGAATTATGTGGGATACAAGATATCTAATTAAAGGTCTTTGAATTATCTTTTTAACGCCACCTAGTTTACTAAATTTCAAGATCGTATGAGGGAGATTTACCCGTTTGAAGTTGGGCTGTCCAATTAAGGAAAGTTACCCGAAAATATGAGTGGTATTTTTGTCTTTTCCTTACCCAATTGGATTTAACCATTTTTAGTAAGGTTTTAGGATTCTAAACTGATTAGAACTAGTTTCATTCATCCCCAAAAGTGTTTAGGGTTTTAGAGAGAAGATTCAAGAGGAGAGAAAGTTCAAACTATCAAGCGTTCGTTCAAGAAATTCAAGATTTCGCCAAGAACCTAGTTTTTTGAGGTATGTAAGCTTCCATAGTGTTGGGTACTTTTATCCACACACCAATCATGATTTATTCAGCGTAATTTGGTTATGGAAATTTAAGGATTTAAGTTCTTGATGAGTTCTTGTTAACTGTTCTTGAAGTTTCCTTATCAATTAAGTTTTGATGTAAGATTCTACTTGGGTCAAATTCAAACGACCATATCTCTTAGAAAATAAAGATTTAAGTAAGTCATAACCTATCCAATAATAGATAATTGAATCTACTTTCCAATGCCTCCAATTTTGCGTCAATCCAATTTCTGAGTAAAAAGTTATGACTATTTTAGTAACCTATACAGTGGTATTACGAATTAGCCGACGACAAAACATTAAAAAGGGTTGTTTTTGTTTTTTCTACATCCAAGAAAACCCTAAACAAATTTCTTGACTAATAAATGGCTTAAAACAATCATATTTTAATCTTTTCATCCATCATTCTCTTCTATCTCAAACAACTAAGACAAAACCCTAAGGAAAATCAAAGTATAACCTCCATTCAAGATTCTTTCAATCTTTTTCAAGATTCGTCCAATCCTTTTTCAAGATTCTTCTTCAAGATTTCAAGAAACTAATTCAAGAATCTCAAGAAAAAGGTTTTCTTGATCGTTTACCTTCAAGCTAGAGTTTCAAGGCTTCTAATCAAGTTCTTCTCCAAGATTCTTCAAGAACCTTGTTCTTCCGAGTATGTAAGGCTATCATAGTGTTGAACTAGTTAGTCCTCATGCCTTATATCGATCTACTTTCAGATCAGTAAAAAAGTAATAAAGGATACTTTCCCTAGATTTGATTATTCTTGAGATAAGTTTATTTTGAGTTCGTGAGTTCATGTTTCTTTTAAAAATTTTATTCTTAATTATCGAATTGCTATATTGTTATCGAGATCCTTAATATCATGAATCATAACTCTTGAATTCATAATTCACATTCAAGAGAGAGTTAATGATACCAAAATGAAGGTATCAAGAGAGTGAAATGCAGATAAGAAGAAGAAAGAAGAAGAATTAAGAGAAGGATGAACAATAGGGGAGAAATTGAGAGAGAATGGGAGGGGAAATGAAAATTATATTGAGCTATCACATTCAAATTATGCCTTACAGGTACTATCCACTCCTATTAATATTACTTAATCAGAATTAAAGGAAAATACAAAGAAAAATACAATGACTACTAGAAATGAACATAGGAACTAATTCTAACTACTTTTCCCGCCAAAATAGTAGTCATGCTAATGGTGTGTGACCTTCCATCTCAGCAATGACGTGGTATCTGCCATGTGATTGAAGTATTACGTGGTTGTTGAACCCAAATTCGTATCAATACCCCCCGGTGAAACAGCACCCTTGTCCACAAGGGTGATAGAAGGAAACCGAATCTGTAATGTAGAAGCCAATTCCCAAGTAGCATAAGATTGATCAAGGCCAGACCACTGAATAAGCCACTGAGCAACTGCCTTATTACCACGCTTCACCATTCGGCGCTCCAAGATATATTCAGGCTCAGGGCAATGAGGACTAGATAAGTCAATGATGGGAGGGTGTACTATAGTACTGGGAAGTTCATGACAGAATTCAAGCTGAGAAATATGAAAAGTAGGATGGATTTGCACTTCAGGAGGGAGGAGGAGTTTGTATGCCACAACACCGATCTTCTCCACAATGGGATATGGACCAAAAAATCGAGAAGTGAGCTTGTGATATGGAAAAATAGACAAGGAAGATTGTCTATAAGGTTGAAGTTTAACATAAACCCAATCACCAACCTGGAAATGCCTATCAGACCTATGAGTGTTGGCCTGTGCACACATCCTTTGTTGGGCTCGATGTAAATGAAACTTAGCCAACTCGAGTTTAAACTGTCTGTTGAGCATAAAATCCTCAACAGCAGCAGAATCAGAGTCACCAGGCAAGTATGGAAGATGTAAGGGAGGAGGATAGCCATATAACAATTCAAAAGGAGAAGAGTGAATAGCAGAATGTGGGTTAGAGTTGTACCACCACTCAGCTAAGGCTAGATAAGAAACCTAATCAGCAAGAGCATCAGTACAAAAACATCTGAGATAGGTTTCAAGACACCTATTCAGAACCTCAGTTTGTCCATCAGTTTGAGGATGATAAGCTGTAGAAGTCTGCAAGGACACCCGCTGAGCATTTAAAAATGCTTTCCAAAAGTT
The DNA here is from genome assembly GCF_000226075.1 of Solanum tuberosum. Classification (NCBI taxonomy): domain Eukaryota; kingdom Viridiplantae; phylum Streptophyta; class Magnoliopsida; order Solanales; family Solanaceae; genus Solanum; species Solanum tuberosum. The sequence continues at coordinate 253,654 of NW_006239218.1, read as the reverse complement.
GCTAATAAATATAAGATCCCTATCACTGGTTATAGTTGTAGGGAAACCATGCAACTTGAAAATGTTATCCAAGAAGATAGGAACAAGAGATTGCGCACTATAGGGATGTGATAAGGCAATGAAATGACCAGTTTTGGTTAATCTATCAACGATTACCCAAATAACAGTTTTGCCGTTAGATCTAGGGAGTCCTTCAATAAAGTCCATACATATATCCGTCCATGGCAAAGCAGGTATAGGCAGGGGTTGGAGTAGACCAGGATAAGCTGATGTATCATACTTGTTCCTCTGGCACACAGCACACTTGTGTACAAAATTAGCTATATCTGATCGAATACCCTTCCAATAGAAATAGGCCATGACCTTCTAGTAGTGGCATCAATGCCTGAATGCCCACCAGCAGGAGTAGAGTGCCATAGTGATAAGATTTTGGTTCTAAGGGAAGCATCATCACCAACAACTAATTTCCCTTTTCGTCTCAGCTGTGCATTAAGCCAAGTGAAATGCTTACGAGGTTGCACCTGCAAGGATTGAATAAGGACTTGTAATGCAGGATCCGTAGTCCAACTAGCTTTGATCTCATCCCATAAATCAGCTTGGACGGAAGAGATCATCATGGACATAAGTTCTGCACCTTGGATCCTAGATAAAGCATCTGCAACCAGGTTTTCCTTACCCTTTTTATACTGAATTTCAAAGTCAAAAGGCAATAGTTTAGCCAACCACCTAACCTGAGAATCGGTATGTAGCTTTTGCTCCAATAGATACTTCAAGGCTTTGTGATCAGTTTTAACAATGAAGTGTTGACCAAGTAAGTAGTGGGCCCACTTGGTGACAGCAAATACCAAGGCCAATAATTCCTTTTCATACACAGATAGAGCAGCATGGCATGCAGATAAACCCTTGCTAATGAAAGCAATAGGGTGGTCATTTTGCATAAGGACAACACCAATGCCATTACCACTAGCATTTGTTTCAACAACAAATGGAATAGAGTAATCAGGTAGAGCAGGAACAGGTGCAACAACCAATGCTGATTTCAACTCCATAAAAGCTTGAAAAGCACTGTCGGACCATATGAAATTGTCCTTTTTCAGCAACTCAGTGAGAGGTCTACTAATGATTCCATATCCCTGAATAAACTTTCTGTAATAACCTGCCAAACCTAAAAAAAACCCTTAATTGCTTGAGGGTACTAGGAACAGGCCAACTCTGAACAACCTGGATCTTCCTTTGATCAGTGGAAACCCCTTCATAGGAAATAAAATGCCCCAAGTATTCGACCTTTGAAACTCCAAACACACACTTTGATTGCTTCGCCAACAACTGATGGTGGATCATAAGGTCAAAAACTGACTTAAAATGGTTAACATGATCCTGTAATGACCTGCTATAAATCAGAATGTCATCAGAAAACACTAATACAAATTTCCGTAAATGTTGCTGGAAAATGTGATTCATTAAACATTGGAATGTAGAAGGTGCATTAGTTAAGCCAAAAGGCATAACGAGGAACTCATAATGACCAAGATGAGTTTTGAAAGCAGTTTTAGGGACATCATCAACTACCATCCTAATCTGGTGATAACCAGATCGCAGATCCACCGTGGAAAATACTCTTGCTCTTGTCAGCTCATCCAGAAGATCATCAATAATAGGTATAGGGAACTTGTCCTTTATCGTGCACTGATTTAGCTCTCTATAGTCTACACACAATCTCCATGTGCTATCCTTTTTGTCCACAACCACCACTGGAGAAGAGAAGGGGCTGTTACTATATTGAATAACACCTTGTTGGAGCATATCATTGACCAACTTCTCTATAATATCCTTCTTCATAGCTGAGTATCTGTAAGGTCTGATATTGACAGGTTTGGCTCCATTTTGTAGAGAGATCTTATGATCAAATGGACCCCTTGGAGGAGGCAAGATTGTAAGTTCAGAAAACATCTTATGCTATTGATCAAGTAAAACACCAATTTCAGATGCTATGGTTTCCTCCTTCAATAATTGTAGGGTAAAGTTCTGCCCCACAACGATTTCCCCATTCATAACTGGCAACATTTGTAACATGAATAATTCAACCTCATCTCCTGATAACTTGTTCACAGCTTTGGAACTGGCCAGCCTACAATCTTTATGCACCCCTTTAAGTACATGTTTCTTTCCTTGGTGATTGAAAGACATAGTAAGTTCTGTAAAGTCCATGGTCACTGGACCCAATGTCTTCATCCACAATGCTCCCAGAAAAATATCATATCGACCAATAGGGAACACTATTAAATCTGACTGATATGTAATGCCCTGCAGCATCCACCCAAAGTCTTTAACTACTCCAGTTGTGGTCTCCTTATCATTGTTGCCAAGACTCACATAGCTCGTGGGAGTAGGAACAACAGTACATCCCAATCTTTTCACACAATCTTTGTCAATAAAATTGTATGTACTACCTCCATCAAGTAATATCTGAACTGGTCTCTTACCACTATATCCCTTCACATGAATAGTTTGAGCACCCTGAATTCTAGCAAGGGCACACAATGAAATCAAAGGATTAGCACCATCGACTATGGTTTCAGCTTCCCCATACGTGTTATCATTAACTGGAGATTCCATTTCAGGTTCTAGATCTTCTAACTCGATACTGTCCATCTCTAAAACAAATAATTGTTTAAGAAGATTACATTTATGACCAATGTTGTGCTTCTCAACACAAAAATAACACAACCCCTAAGCCCTTTTTGCCTGCATTTTAGCTGGGGAGATAGTTCTCCTAGGTCTGCCTCCAGTAGAAGATGGCAAAGTCAATCGAGTCCCCTGATTATAATTGATAGGTTGTGGCCTTGTAACAAGTGTCTCCTGATGTTGCTTCTTAACAACTCCTCCTTGTAGTCCCGATGCTCTATTTTGAGATCTAACATTAGCTAACTAAGTACCTTCCGTTAATCTAGCCAACCTAAACACCTTAGACAAGGTTTGTGGTTCATGCATCAGTATACTCCCTACCAACTAATCCTTCAATCCACCTAAGAAAATAGAAAATGGCTTGGGCAGTAGTGAGATTACACTGTGTTAAAAGCCTACTAAATGCAAATTGGAATTCCCTTACTGTTCCAGTTTGTCTTAGTTGCTTAAGTTCAAGCATAGGATCAGCAAAATCATCCCCAAAAGTTTCAGTTATTGCCCTCAAGTACTCATCCCACCCAATTACATTAGGTGGATCTCTACACCGCAAGTAAGCTTGATGCCAAGCTAAAGCCTCATCTTCCAAGTTCTTGGCTACCAGCCTTAACCTATGATTTACTGGAGTTTCATCTACAGCAAAATACTGATCTATCCGATACAACCATGTTTTCAGATTTTCTCCATTGAAACGAGGAAAAAGTAAATTGTGATTACGATGGTTACCAGCATGAAACGGATTAGGTCCCAAAATTCCATGACCAACAGTTGGTAGCGGTTCACTTAAACTGGAAGCCGCACCTCTGTCCTTGGCTTGCTGGTGCAGTCGCATCCCATCAACAGAGTCCTTCA
>NW_006239218.1:242361-248513 GCF_000226075.1 Solanum tuberosum | reverse complement strand
TAAGAAACAGGAAATGGCTTGGGCAGTAGTGAGATTACACTGTGTTAAAAGCCTACTAAATGCAAATTGGAATTCCCTTACTGTTCCAGTTTGTCTTAGTTGCTTAAGTTCAAGCATAGGATCAGCAAAATCATCCCCAAAAGTTCCAGTTATTGCCCTTAAATACTCATCCCACCCAATTACATTAGGTGGATCTCTACACCGCAAGTAAGCTTGATGCCAAGCTAAAGCCTCATCTCCCAAGTTCATGGCTACCAGCCTTAACCTATGATTTACTGGAGTTTCATCTACAACAAAATACTGATCTATCCGATACAACCATGTTTTCAGATTTTCTCCATTGAAACGAAGAAAAAGTAAATTGTGATTATGATGGTTACCAGCATGAAACAAATTAAGTCCCAAAATTCCATGACCAACAGTTAGTAGCGATTCACTTGAACTCGAAGCCGCACCTCTCTCTTTGGCTTGCTGGTGCAGTCGCATCCCATCAACAGAGTCCTTCAATGATTGGACTAATCGCATCAGCTCTACTTGTCTACGATCCATGTCCAACCTCAATTACTGATGTCGCTCATCCATAACAGAACGTAGGTCCAACTGTTGAGCTGCCAAATCCTCAAATTGCTCCTGGACATTGTATTCAGCTGCTTCAAGAATGGTTTCAGTATTTTTTCGTGGTCCCATAGCTTAAGATTAACCTGGATCAGATACCAATTAATACCAAAATTAAGGTATCAAGAGAGTGAAATGCAGATAAGAAGAAGAAAGAAGAAGAATTAAGAGAGGGATGAAGAACAGGGGAGAAATTGAGAGAGAATGAAAGGGGAAATGAAAATTATAATTGAGCTATCACATTCAAATTATGCCTTACAAGTACTATCCACTCCTATTAATACTACTTAATCAGAATTAAAGGTAAATACAAAGAAAAATACAATGACTACTAGAAATGAACATAGGAAGTGATTCTAACTACTTTTCCCGCCAAAATAGTAGTCATTCTAATGGTGTGTGAACTTCCAGCTCAGCAATGACGTGGTATCTGCCATGTGATTGAACTGTTACGTGGCTGTTGAACCCAAATTGGTATCAGTTAATTGTAGAGTTCAAGAGAGTCTTTGAGTTCAATTGTAAATCCTTTGAGATCAACTATCGATTTGGGCTACATTTTGAGGAAGTATGTATGCGAATGAAAAGAGTCGTATACATGAGTTCCATATTGTTATGTATACCCTCGAGTCGAGTTGTTTCATGCTCATAATTTCGCATGAACCCTATGAGTTGAACATTCTTGAGATGAGTAGAATCCTGAAGTCCATGAGTTGGGTTGTTCATGCCCATAATTCCGCATGAACCCTCTGAGTTGAGCATTCTTGAAATAAGTAGTATCATTGAAGTTCTTGAGTTCTGAGTTATAGAGTTCTGAGTATTGAGTTCTATGTATGGTTATTGAAAACCTTGAATTCAGTCGTCCACGTCCATAATTCGGCATGAACCTTATTTTATGAAGTCTTTTTACAAATTGTTTTAAAACTTGTTTTAAAGTCTTGAGCACTGAGTTGAGAAAGAGAAGAGTAGAGTTCATTTACTTTAAAATGATATATGGGAACTAAGTGTTCCCAAGAGTAAATGTTTTCACATTTAAAAGAAGAGGAAACTGAGATTTCCAAAAGAGTTTTGAGCAGTTTGAGTACCATCTCTTTTTTTTCATTTAAGATGAGAAGAAACTGAGATTTCCGAAAGAGTTTTGAGCAGTTTGAATACTATCTCTTTTAAGAAAAAGATGAGTTTTGAGAAAGAGTTTCTAAATCATGATTAGTATGACAATCAAGTATGTCATCAATGTTTAACCAGTATGGTATCTAGATATACCATCAATGCTTATGCAGTATGACTTCCCGAGTCATCAATGATCATATTAAAATATGATTTTGATATGTTTTATAGAAAGAGTTTTCAAAAGCAGATACCTCTTTTAAGAGGGTAATTTGAGCAATTTTCTCAAACCAGAGAAATAGTATATATTTTGGGAGTAGTATTGAGCACCGATATGGGGATGCGAGTTCATAATAATTCAAGTCTCCATAAACAATGTAGCCAACATAGATAAAAAAGGGTCATACTGTTTAGATGATTCCTTAATGCTTTTTAGCATAGACTAGTGGATTCATTTAGTTAAGGAATTCTATATGAAGACAAAGTATAGGACAGCCCTGGCAGCGTGGGCAACATATTGTATCATCACCTAGGCTCATAGTGGTGGTTGTCGGTTTGAGAAACTCCCACAGTATTATATTGCTTTATTATATGAGTAAACTGCGTTGCGTTCTACTATTTTAAAAGCTTTCCATATATTGCATGTGTATTGTTGCATTATATTGAGTTGAGTATCATGAGTTGAGTATTTCGAGTTGAGTAGTTTTGAGTATCCTTGATTATTCCTTGAGTTGAGTAAGTTTGAGTAGGGGTAAGTATGTTTCCTTTTTATCAAGTTCAAGCTTATGTTATGCTTTAGAATTCCCCTTACATGCTCGTACATTCCATGTACTGAGCCATTTGGCCTTCACCCTTTCATGATGCATATTCAGGGTCATCAACAAGAGCTTCGTTGATACCACATGGAGTTTGAGTTAGCTATGGTGAGTCTCCTTGCTTTCGAAGGATTTTATTTACTTTTCAGTTGTTAGGGTGTCATGGGTCTTGTCGCGATTTCCATCCTTGTCAGTTAGAGGCTTCATAGATAGACAATAGAGTTTCAGAAGTCTATTCATTTATTTTGTTAAATGTTTTGAAGACTTAAGTTGCCCATTTTGGGGCGAGTTGAATATATTATATTATTCAAATTTTTCTTTTGAGTTAAAGCTTTATATTTGAGTTTCATGAATTTTATTCAGTTTTCAAGCTTTTGCATGCTTAAGTTAGTCTTCAGCTTGTAGTCAACCATGATGAGGATTCGCTTGGGGACCAGCAATGGTTCTTGAGTGCTGGCCACGTCCAGGGTGTAGGCTCGGATCTTGACAGGTTGAGTACACTTGTCTCGTTGCTTGTGCCCACCAACTGTGTCAGGAGTGAAAACTTTTACCGTTATTCACCAACTGACTTCATACACGTGATCAACTGTGGGACCAGCTTGCATGTTTTTGAGCATCGTCAAATATTCAAATACTAACAATTTAACATCCCTAAAAAAACTTGCAACACTATTGACCAAATTCAATGGGACTTCATTTGGGGATCTTCTTCCCACAAGAAAAAGCTCCATTACATTTCTTGGGAAAAAGTAAAATCCCCTATAGAAAATGGTGGCCTTGGCTTAAAAGCTTCCGAAGAAAAAAATAAAATGCTTCTCACCTTGTTAATTCCTTTCTGTTCTCATGGGGATCTGGAAACTCAACACTTTTGATAAAATAAAAATGTTCATGTGGTTGTGTTCCCAAGATCGACTCCTAACTAGCTTTTACCTTCAACACATTGGAATCGATACTGACCTTCCATGTCTTACATATCACCTCAATAGCAAATCAATTACCCACATCTTCATAAAATGTAATATAGCTCAAAAATTCTAGTAAGTCTTGGGCATTAATATTTCCCAGTTACCTCCCCAGTATGACTAAGGTTACATGCCCTCAAAATTTTGAAACCTCCGGACAGTGACTACCCTTACAAGTGGATAGATTGATTTCCCTTTGCATTATGGCATATATTGTTAAACATGAATGATATTATCCATAATGACGATTTGGCCTTTCCATCGGAATTTGTAGTAAGGAACAGAACCACAGAATACATGCAGCATACTCATACCCCTATTCACCATATCACCTCCACCACCATTCATATTCAGTGGTTACTGACCCCGAACGGTTGATATAAAATAAACATTGATGGTTCCTTCTATAAGAACAAAAGAAGATGCGAACTTGTGGTCTCATAAGCGATGCATGTGGTAACTTGATTAGGGAATTCTACAAAATGAGCTATGGGCATAATAATATCATGACAGAGCTGGAAGCTTATGGCCGATGCTCGTAATCGCCTACCGTTAGAAACTGAAACGGACATGTCTGACATCTTAGAATACTTAGAACATCGTCAACCAACTTATAATTGTATAACTGCAATTTGCAGGTTAACTATGAAGAAGTTGGCAAGTCAAGTGGTCCGCCATAGCTTTCGCCAAGCCAAAAAAAGTAGCTAACGTTTTTTGAAGATTAGGTTCCAAGCTAACAATGACCAAAATGCCACACTTTTTGTTAACTCCTCCTAAAGCTGTAGTAGCAAGCATCATCAAATCTGACCAAGTTGAAGCTCTATACACTAAACTAGTAGTATGGTCTACATGTAATAAGTTAGCCCGTTTTGGGAATCTATCTGTAATCTCTAGTACTAGTAGAGACAATGTAACTTCCGCTTAACTATATATAATATATCCTTTTTAAATAAAAAATATTATATATATCATTTATATATTCATTGATGGAAATAATGTTGAAGTTTCATTTTATTGGTTTCCCTATATGATTTTTTTATTTAACAGATTGAAAACTCAATTAAGCTTTTCTCTAATTCTTTTGTTTTTTTCATTGTTTGAACAGTCTATACTGCCTCAATTTTCTCAATAATTTTATCCCATAAATTTTCCAAAATTAGAAAAAGAAAAAGATAGTATTCCCTCAGTCTCAATTTATAGAGCACATTTACATTTTTAGTCTTCATACACAATGCTATTTTGAATTATTTTTTTTATGTCTAAACTACTGTAGAACTTGCAGAAAACAATTTTTTTTTACCATTTTCTGGTAAATTAAATGGACAACAGTCAGCAGCTACAACAAACGTATATCTAAACTGCAATTTATGATGATAGAACAACCTTGTTAAAAATGTATATAATACAATTTAGTGCGCGATAGTTGAAAGAAGAAACACAATATTACTAATTTTAAAACCAAATTGTGTCAAAGAAATTAGACTCATTCATGCTTACACGTCCAAAAATGTGAGAAACTTACCTTAATTTGGGTTCTCCAACTGAAGCATGCATCTACGGAATTTTATTTCCATACCATTCTTCATTAGATTGCAAAAAAGTAGACCTGTTCCAGGCAATTTTTAATTCAATCATAACAAACGGAATGGCTTCTCTCCATCTCACACGCACTAGTACGACTGATCCAAAAGTCGTCACTTAAACTAGTCTTCTTCAATAGTTTGCTTTGAAATTTCAGTCCTTCAGAATGATTATCCACTCAAACAATATATATATATATGTATATTATATATATTACCATAAAAGCATGAACTCCTAACTTGAATGTTAAATTACTATAATATCCCTAACTTAGGTTGTGACTTTTTCGATGAGTTGAGACTTTTCCGATAAGTTGTTACTTTTTTCAAAGGGTTGTGATTTTTCAATGAGTTGTAATTTTTCCAAAGAATTGTGACTTTTTCAATAAGTTGTGACTTTTTGAAAGGGTTGTGACTTTTCGGAAAGGTCATGACTTTTCAAATATGACACAAAAAACACTTATTCATACTACCCTTTGTTGACTATATATAGAGGGGTTTCCTCTCATTTTTCAACCATAATTTTTTTAATCTTCTAGTCTTCTTCTTCTTGCATTTTAAAAAATTGTGTGATTTATTATGATTGAGTGAATTCGATGTTTAGCGGAATATGAGGTACCACTATTCTGATGAAATAAATCGTTCTTTCATAAGAAGGTCTATTTCATAACCCCGAGTACTTGAGGAAAATAATTTTGATGATATAATAATTATTTATTTTTTGCATAATATATAAATTAGTATGTAATGCTCCAATATATGAAGTTAACATGATGTAGTCTAAATTCATTTGTTTTTGTTAACAATTTCTTGTGATGTAGATATATGCTTTTGAATATCTTTATTAAAAATTATTAAACTTCGCAAGATTTAGAGAATTGTCACGATTTGTTTTTGATGCTCAAGACAAAAGAATGACTTTATTTATCAATGCTACTTATGTGATTTATATTGTCAGGAAGTTTGCTTCAAAATATTAATTACTATATGAACATTGCCCTTTTATTTTACTTATTTACTATTTCTTAATATTTCAGTATTTTAGACGAAGAAAAGTTCATATGACTTGTAATAAC
>NW_006239218.1:209323-242250 GCF_000226075.1 Solanum tuberosum | reverse complement strand
TAAAATATATATTTATATTTGGGTAGGTATTTTTATTTAAATTAAAGTATTATATATGTCAATAATGTATTATCAAGTTAACAAGATCTTCTAACTTCAAAAATATTATTTCAAAATATTCCGAGTTTGTTTTTTAAATAAAACTCATAACAAACGTGAAAATATGTGAATATATGAATCATTTAAAATTTATCATTTACAAAATAAATTTTATATTTACTAATATTGAATAAACATTTACATTTGTCCCAACACCAAATTAAAATCTAATAACTATAAAAAAAGAGTAACATTAATTAAAAGTCCTATTTACTTATCTAAGTATAAAATTTATTAGAAATTCAGCTATTGCACATTAGTTTATTAGATATAACATTATAAATTCTCTTAGTTATTACTAATTATTGCAAACGTTATTCACACTCTTTTTCATTCTTAGTTATAATATTATAAATTCCATAGTTATTACATTAATTACTTCTATCTTTCATCTTTCCTTATATTAACTTTTGACCAATAATTTTTCATATTATTATACCACCTCTATATATTTGATAACACGATGTTGTCATTTTAATTGATATATATATCAATTAAAAAAGTTCAATTGGCATAACTTTGTTATTCATTCCTATAGTAAATCCAATATGATCCCCTAAATTGTGAAGAAAAAAAATGCACAGCTTATACCTAGATATTATATGATCCCATTTTCTAGTAAATGTATTTGTATATTTATTTTACGGGTTATACTATTTCGAACATGTATCACAATAATTGACACATATTATATCTGTATATTTAGTTTAGGGTGATACAATATAATGGACTGCAAAAAAAATTAAGCATTATTAGTTTAAAAAATGAAGTGTCAATTATAACTACGAATTAGAAAAAAATTATATTTGTGTATCTAAAAAAACTGATACAACTAATACGATGCGAAACTTAAACCTCTATCTAAGAAATGATACAATTTCTCATCACCTACTCAATCAATTATAGAAGAAGATAAGGTACATCATAAGTTAAAGTTATGTTCAATGTTTCTTCCGTTAGCCTAGTCTTCAATATTTCACAATATTTCTTCATTCTACCTTCGAATTATGAATATGAAAAAAAAAAAAAATTGTGACAGAAACACATAAGGTGAGAGAAAGACATTGAAAGTACCTTCTATCATCTCATCCTCATTTTCATCTTGATTTTCTCTCTTTCTTCTTCTCCCTGATATTTGGCTCAAATTTGTACTCAATTTAATATGAACATTAAACACTATTAAGGAAATAATAAAATAGACAAAAATAAAAACGACAAGTCAAGTCTACTAAATTCAAAGTGTGTCTTTAAGAAAATTATTTCCCTCAAGCACTCGAGTTTATAGAATATATCCCGCAAGATAGAATGATTTACTTCAGCACAATAGTGAAACCTCAAATTCCACTGAACTGCGAACTACTCACTCAACTAATGCAAATCAAACTTGAGTTTTTATGAAGAATAAAAAGAGTAGAAAATCAAAAAAAATTGTAGTTGAAAAATGAGAAGAAACCCTATGATTATAGATAAAAGAATAGTATGAACAAGTGTTTATTGTGCCTTATCAAAAAAATCACAATCTTTTAAAAATAAACGTCATTTCCCATTCACACTTTTTAAAACTAAGAAATTTCCAACATGAATGGGGAATGACTATAAAAAAAAAAAGGAATATGGACAAATGTGTGATACCAAAAAAAGATTAATTGCATGTTGATAAGTAGGTTTTCCTTTGAACTTTCCGTAGTGAACTCATACCGGATGCACTTGATGTATCGGTAGATGCGGTATATTTGAACTATCAAACTTTGTTGTATAACTAGACAATACAAGTCACACAACTAACCCTTAGCTGTTTATGGTTCTCAAGGTTTAGTTTGCCTCAGTCTTGAAAACCTCCTAATATCGTGAGTGCGTAGAGAATTAGTCTTAACTATTTCTATCCCTGAAACAACTTACACTTAACAGTCACATAGGTGATTTCTAAATGCTCAATCCCATACACAAACTATTTGTTCAAACTTGACAAATTTAGAAATCATTGAAAACCTTAAACATTAATGCTATATCCATGTTCTTGAACTTTTTTTTTATCATGAGCATAAATTGAATTATTTGATAATGTTGTACCGTCAAAATAACATTATTTGACACTAATCATAAGAAAAATCAATTTTTATATGATAAATTTGTAACAATCCAAAGTATACCCTAGTGTAATATGTCTTATAGAACACCGAGAGGCCCTACACAAGCCACTTAACATACATCATACAAGATAATAGAGCTAAAGAGTTCAAATAATAGCATTTCCTATATCAAAAAAGTTTGACAAAGACGAAGTTTAACACAAGTCTCAATATGCCATCAAATAAATCATAAAGAATGTAATTGGGACGTAACCCATACATCACAGACAAATTCTGAAAATGGAAATTACATAAGGCAGTAAAGGTATCTCGGTCCTTGAAACATGAGGACTCACCAATCTTCGAAGTCAATGGAATTGACTAGCCACGATTATGGGAGGTAGGAGCATCGGACCCTACATTAGTGAAATAAGCTTTAACCATGGAAGAAAAGAGTGCAGAACTTGTTTTGAGAATGTACTCATAATGTTTTCTAGTTGTTCCTCCAACATGCTTATAGAAGTCTCATACTGTTTAAATAGTACAGCAACAAGAACATAGTATGCCTTCCTTCTTAATTTTCCTCATTTTCTTTCTTGTCTCCTCTTCTATGACAACAACTTATGCATTTTCTTGAATTACATCACAATCTAAAAGCCATGAAAGTATTGTTGATCTACTCTATTTTTGGCCATTTACTTTCCTTTTTCTACTTTTTGCTGCTCTTTTCCTCCTACCCCGCGTATTACTCTTCTTACTTGAAACAGAAGAATCTTGATTATTCTCTGATGAAAATGGCTCATCTTTAGCATGTTGCTCTTTCTTCGAATGGTGATTTCGTTTTCTGCTTCTCCCCATTGAAGAATTATCAGGAGTTGTGCCATCTTCAGTGAGACAACATCTTATGGGGTTAGCCAAAAACTCTTCTTTAGCCTTTTTCTGAGGTAGTTTTGCACTATATTGCAAGTCATTCATGTTATATGAAGATTCAAAACTACAAGAACTAGAACTGCTTCTCTATTTTCTTGATCTTCCTGCCATTTTTTCACGATGGGCAAAAAATTGATAGTAATCGCATAGAATAATTATGTAATGGATGAATAGAAGGACATGAGATCAAACAAACAACTTAATTATAGTATAGGTCAGATGTTGTTGTGAACAGTAAGCGGTCGATCAAGAAAGTTGGTAGTTGCGTGTGAATTCATTTAAAGCAAATGGCAGCTTGATTAACATTATTGTTGTCTATAGTATAAATTGAATGTTGTTGTGAGCACTAAGCAGGAGATTTGTTATGGATTATAGTATAGGTTTAATGTTGTAGTGAGTAGTAAGCAATAGACTGGGAAAGTTGGTGGCCATGTGAGAATCCATTCAAGGCAAACAATGGCCTAATTTGACTCGGTTGTTGACTATAATATAGATCGAACATTGTTGTGAGCAGTAAGCAGCGAGAAATAGACTGGGAAAGCTGGTGACTGCGTCTGAATTCATTCAAAGCAAAAACAACGGATTGGGAAAGCTACTGACTGTGTGTGAATTCATTGTAGGTAAATGGCTACTCGATTCAACATTGTTTTTTATACCGTATAGTACACAATCTAATCATTACACCATAGTTTCCAAACATGCCATTAGATTTTTGGAGCATTTTCAAGTCCCTAACCAATAAAATGAATCAAAATAGAGAAACAAATGTAACCAATATAATTATTTGATATATTTTATCAAACTTATTAGAGTATTAGAAATTATAGGTTATTTAAACTTTCTATGCCAAATTTGCCTAAAATTATTAACCAGCTTGACACTTGTAATAATGTCATTTGATAAGGAAATCTACTCACCCTCTATCAGCCTCTTCAGTTACCATTCCACAAAAAACAGCATAAATTGCATTAAAAACCAAGAATCATTGTGAATAGAGTAACAAATCACTCATTTATTATGTTTTTATGCATGCATTTCTTATTCTAAGAAAAAAATGTATACAACTATTATTTGACCTTTTTATAAGTTTAGCACCATTTGTTTCATTTCAAAAATAGGAGGAAAAAAAGAAAAAAAGTGTAAAAGAGATTGTTTTATGATTGAAAAATGGTAGGAAGATCTAGAAAACAGAGAAGCAGTTCTAGTTTTTGGAGTTCAGAATCTTCATATAACATGGGTGACTTGCAATATGGTGCAAAATTACCTGAGAAAAAGTCTAAAGAAGAGTTTTTGGCTCACCCCATAAGAGGTTATCTCACTGAAGATGACACAACTCTTGATAATTCTTCAATGGGGAGAAGCAGGAAACGAAATCGCCATTCAAAAAAAGAGCAACATGCTAAAGATGAACCATTTTCATTAGAGGATAATCAAGATTCTTTTGTTTCAAGTAAGAAGAGAAATACGCGGGGTAGGAGGAAAAGAGTAGGAAAAAGTAGAAAAAGGAAAGTAAATGGCCAAAAACAAAGTAGAGCTACAATACTTTCATGGCTTATAAATTGTGATGTAATTAAAGAAAATGTAGAAGTTGTTGTCATAGAAGAGGAGACAAGAAAGAAACTGGGGAAAATTAAGAAGGAAGGCATACTATGTTCTTGTTGCTGTACTATTTTTACAGTAGGAGACTTCTATAAGTATACTGGAGGAACAACTAGCAAACATTATGAGTACATTCTCATTGCTGAAACATGTTCTTCACTCTTGTCTTCCATGGTTAAAGCTTATTTCACTAATGTAGGGTCTGATGCTCCTACCTCCCATACTCGTAGCTAGTCAATTCCATTGACTTCGAAGATTGGTGAGTCCTCATGTTCTAAGGCACACTTATGCATTAGTACATGGAATGTACTAATTATGGGGCAATATGCATAAACATAGACATGATAGCATGAATGGCTTAAAACATGTAGGCATGATCATTCTTTTAACATTTAAAGACTTAAAGAAGAAAAGACACGAGAATCAGGAAATATGGTCAAATACATTAGCATAAGGGACAGAAGAAAACTTTGAAGGAACATAGTAATATTTTTGGGATATTAGCTTTAACCGGAAATAAGACCATGAGAACTATATTAAGAAATTTGGTATATCCCTCATATTGAAAGAAGGGGAATCTACTTGCCAAGATAGAATCCGTACATATCACCATTTGCTAAAGTGGATCCGCTAGCTAGGTCATTTAAGACAACCCTATGAGGGCACGTAGTTTGGGACTAGATGTTGATACTAGAGACAACCCTATTTGATCCTCCACTTCAAATCCCTCACGGTGCTAAGTCTAAATTCCAACGAAATAGATAAGGTCAAATATCAATATAACATAGCAAAGGCAATGATCAATACCAATCGACATACTTTTAATATCAAAAAATACAATAGCTCCTTAAACATAATTCAACATGGATGAAAAAATGATAAGGCATGTATCTTCCGTACTTATTCAAGGAGGAAGAAACGAAGAAAGATAGGAGAAGATAATGATTTGCATCTTCTCAAATTCCCGGAGGTTTCACCCATGGAGCAATGAGCAGTTTCTTACCATTATTAGGAATTATTTGGCTATTTTTTATGGTTACTAGAAGTTATCTATTCTTATCCTAAATAGTTATAAAGTAGTTATAAGCTATCCATTATATAATATGAGATCTAGTAAATAAGTAGACAGATGGTAATATATCTTTTAAATGCAGAAAAGGTTGTTCTAAGAGATATGAGATACTTGTTTCTCTTTTTATTTTTTACCTTGTGTCGTTCTTTGTATTTTCTATTGCTTTTATCCATTAAAAACCTCAGTTTCTATCATTGGTATCAGACTAGTAAGATCTGCCATGGTTAACACAGAGACCAACGCTTCCCACAATGACCCTATCATATCGACTCCTGATCATATTGGCCAGCAATTAACCACTATAGCAACAAAATTGGGATCCATCGATGCTTTGGCTGTGATGTGGCGGCATTAAAGGCACAAAACATGCAAAATCAGCATGGAAAATCTAAAGTTATATTGGAAGAGGGTGAGGTTGATTGCAATTGGAGGCATCAAGAAACTTGTCGACGTTCGCACACAAAGATGGAATTTCCTAAGTATGAAGCAGGAGATCCACGAGGTTGGATTTTGAAAGCAGAGAAGTATTTTCAAAATTATCAAACACCTAATGATTGAAAGGTTGATGTGGCTTCAATGTATTTGGAAGGAGATGCATTGGATCTTTTTGCTTGGATAAATAGTGAAAGAACAATTTATTACTGGGATGAGTTGGTGAAAGTTATGTAGGAAAATTATGGACCCGCTGAGTTTCAAAATCCAGATGAACATTTGTGTAGTATCCAACAGACTGGATCAGTGTTTGAGTATAGGCAGGAATTTGCAAAACGGGCAGCCCGTGTGCAAACTTGGCCAGAACATTGTTTGCTTGGAGTTTTCCTTAGCGGACTCAAAGAAAACCTTCGTATGGATGTTAGGATTCACAAGCCTCGATCTGTGTATAAGGCAATGAGTTTGGCCTTAGAATATGAAGGAAAACAAGGACTAAATCAGTTCAGTAAGGTGCCTGCTTGGCCTTCTGTATCAAGACCTTCATCAATTGGCACTTCCTCTCCAACGGCTATAGAATACTTTAATTTTCAATCATCCCGCCAACCAGTTACACGTCCTTTTCAACAGTCATCTCTTCCAAACACTCGCCCACTAAATTCAGAACAATAAATTTGGCGAGAAAAAGGCCTATACTACCGTTATGGTTACTAGAAGTTATCTATCCTTATCCTAAATAGTTATGAAGTAGTTATAAATTATCAATTATATAATAGGAGATCTAGTAAATAAGTAGACAAATGGTAATATATCTCTTAAATGCAGAAAAGGTTGTTCTAAGAGATAGGAGATACTTGTTTCTCTTTGTATTTTTTACCTTGTGTCTCTCTTTCTATTTTCTGTTGCTTTTATCCAGTAAAAACCTCGGTTTCTATTAGAAAACCTTTCACCAATGTGAATAAATATATGAGTAATACTTTTAACAATCACGATCATCATAGTAAGCGAGAAACCCTTTCACAATAGCATTTCCTCTCAGAGCATCCCTAAATGATTTATAATCATTTCATAAAAACATGCATATCTTCATAATTCATAGTTCATAGATTCATGGGTTCATCATAGGTTCATAGTTGAAAAACATGATTTAGGCATGGATCAATGTAATTTCAACAAAATATCATATATTAAAATTAAATCATGCATTAGAAGAATTAATCAACAATAATCAATCATAATCAGATGAAACTCACAAAGATTGAATTGAAACCCTAACTCAAACAATTGAATTTGAGAGTTAGAAATTGAAACCTTTGGGGACCCCATGGAAGAATGGATTCCATGTCTGAATACCCACATAGCTTTCTATACAAAGCCCAAGAAAGATGGAGAATTGGAGAATTGAATGGAACCCTTGCTCTTCTTCTTCTTCTTCTTCTTCTTCTTCTTCTTCTTCTTCTTCTTCTTCTTCTTCTTCTTCTTCTTCTTCTTCTTCTTCTTCTTCTTCTTCTTCTTCTTCTTCTTCTTCTTCTTCTTCTTCTTCTTCAGGTTGAGGGAATTTGGGGAGGATGAATTTGGCTAGGTTTAGGGAAATTAGAAGAATGGGGTTGAAATGGGTAGTTTTAGGTCCTAAAAACCTTATATATGGCTTAGAGTAGAAGATACAATGACATGGTTTCGATTTAAGACAATTAGGGAAAATAACCAAAAGCCCTTGAAAAATAATTGTTGAACCCTCTCTACAGTTTGGACCTATTAATTATATATACTATTTTATAGGGGAAAAGTTGGATTAAATTGCATGATTTAGTATTAAAAACATTGTATAGAAACTAGCTAGGACAAGAATTAACTTTTCACTGAAAAAAGATTTATTGAACTGTCATCGATACACTATTAAGTATTTTAATTTGATATAATTATATATCAAGTTAAATCATCATCATCCTCAACCTTCTCCTATTTTCATCTCTTCCATATACTACAATGTCATCCGATAGTAGGCTTATTTTTCATATTGGTGCTTGTGTGTGTGTGTGTATATATATAATTAAGGGTCGACAGTTCAAAAGTATATCATTAAATTTATAATTTTAACTTCGATTTCAGTTTTGTTGATTTTGATTTTTATTTTTGTTGTACATAATCAAGGTTATTGCATTTTTGTTGCAATGCTAGAAGCTAAAAACTTCAAAAAAAAATAGAACCATACATGCGTCTCTCCCATCCGAAACCCCCAACATGCGTATTCCCAGAGAAGTATGCCAAAATTCCTGATAAGAACTTCATTCTAGAAGCTGCCAAAAAAGTGCCTGATATTCTCACGGAAAATACTTCACCACGAACTCTTCTAGGAAATTCTCATACCTTGCGGCGTGTCATTAAGGATAGATCACCTAGCATTGATATATCCCCTATGATTCAACAAGTTATTCTAGTATAAAACTTGGAACCAGAAACTAACAAAGATACTCGGGAAAAAATCCCAACATACTAGAATATAAAGAATATAAAGGGGCAATTTCTCTTAATATCATCTTGATGAACCAACATTTCAATATTCTGATAGATGTTTTGATAATGACAAACGTGAACCAACTTCACAAGTTTGTTCAAGCATTGAGTTGAAAATAGTGGGAAGACATAAATCCTTATTAAAAGTAAAGACACCTAAATAAGGAAAAGAAAGTGTAGAAGAATCCTTATAGGGAAAGGAAAACTTTTTAAAGAAAAACTAATTACTTTCTTTGTCGGATTCAACTAGTGTTTAGTCTTCCCTTAAAAAAAGATCTATTGACAAAGAGAAAGATATTTTTTGCAATCTAGAAATTGAGATAACTTTGTGGAATGAACAAGTGTGGCGCTAAAGTGAAAGATGAGAGAAGAAAGAAGAACTAGAGTTAGGTTTTCTTTCTAAAGCTTAGTTTGCATTGTTTCATCATAGAATCAGTTTTTAGGAATGATTGTTCTAAGTGTGAAAAAGAATTTGTGAGGTTTGTAAAAGAAGTGGGTTTGAATTCTTGGAAAGAAGAGTGCACAAATATCGTTAGTTAGTGTAAGTAGCAAAAAGTGGGTTTTGCTTATTAGAGAGTAGTGTATAGGAATATAGTTAATCGTGGAATAGTTTGAGTTAAGTTTTGAGGTGAGGTACTACATCTAGTCCCTTTGATTATTTAGTTGTAATCTAAAGTTTCTTTTCGATTATAGTGAAGTTGTGGTGTGATTTATCTTCCCTTGAGCAAGGAGTATTTCAAGGATAAACTTGTTATTCTATTTATTGCATTTATTCTCTGCAATGTTTAAACAAGAACCTGGTCAGGTTCTTGTTTAGGTGGTTAAACTTTCTTGAATTTTTATAGAACAAGTTTTTTCAATAAAAAAAGTTAACACCTTGAAGAGGATCAAAGACTGCACCACCAACTGCTCAAGAAGGAGCATCTCAAACAAGGACCCCACTATTCAACGAAAAATATAATGGATGGTGGTAAAATAAAATGATGGATCATCTAGTAGAAGAAAATATTGATCTATGGGGAGTTATTCTAGATGGTCCCACCATAACTATGAAAAACAGTACAGATGGAATTACTGAGGTTCCTAAGTTGGAAAGGAATAGGATGTTGTTGATAAACTAGTTATTAAGAACAATGTGGAGGCCAAGAAGATCCTAATGTGTGGAATAGGTCTTGATGAGTACAACTAAATCTCTTCATGTCAAAATGAAAAAGTAAAATGGGAAACGTTGCAGACAACCCACGAGGAAAAAACACAAGTCAAGAAATAAAAATTGTTAACTTGAAAAGACAAAATAAGTTGTTCTGAATGATAGACGGTGAAACAATTCAAGACATGCATACAAAGCTCACGACTATCATCAATTAAATCTACCCATTAGGAGAAGTGATTACAAATGGAAAGGCAGTTAGAAAACTTTTGAGTGTTCTTCCTTAATCTTAAGAAAGCAAAGTGGAAGAAATTACTGAAGCACGCCATCTTGATACTCTAACCATGGATGAACATATAGGAAATCTCATGACTTATGAACTCAAGAAGAATCAATAAAACTAAATTAGAGAAAAGAGAAATGAGAAGAACCTGATTTTCAAGGAAACAACACTAGATGACTTCGAGGAAGAGAACATTGCCTTGATAACCAAATGCAAACCCTTTCCTAAGTGGGCCATGAGAAATCTGATTTATCCTTTCACGAACAAACAGGGACCCGAGTGGATCTACGTACCCAAAACTAATCTTTGACTGATTTTGCAGGAACCATTTGGAGAAAAGCTGTAGAAATGATAATTGGAAAGTGCATACTCCTGAGACATAACATGCGACAAAAATAACTACCTCTCAGTGAGTGATTTTCAAGGCGGAAGTGTAGCCTCTGGAAACGGAAAGAATAGAGAAATAAAAAGAATTGGAAGAGTAGGGCCTACTCACTCTCAAGAAAATAACAATGTGTACTATGTTGACAGTCTGCAACACATGGACTCTATTCCTTTCCTCAAAATATGAAACATTATACATGTTTGAAGTCTTTGTTAGAAATTGTTGCAAAAAAAATAAAAATGTGAACTATCTAGCATCGACTTAGATCATGCAATAGAATTTGAAAACTAATTTTTTTGAAATTTTGCGCCAAAAATGATGTAGATCATAACTTTTCTGCGCCAAGAACAACACAAAAAATGGCATGATTGAGTGTAAGGACAACTTTGGAAGAGTTTGTGCTAACCATGTTGATCACTAGCAATCTCCAAAAGTTCTATTGAGTAGAGACTGTAAATACCGCCTGCTACCTAGTAAACAGATGTATGACTCGATCAATAATAAACAAAACACACTATGAACTACTGAAAGGTAGAAAACTAAACTTGGCACATCTTAGAGTTTTTGGATGTTTTTGTTATGTACACAACAACGGAAAGGATGCACTAGGAAAGTTTGATGCTAAAAGCGATGAGGGAATATTTCTTTGATATTCATCACACAATAAATTTTATATAGTCCATAAGAAAAGAACAAATCATGTTGAGGAAAGTACACATGTTATATTTTACAAAGCTAGTTGATGAGTCCACGATTTGGACTCATTTAGGGCTTTATTTTTAAAAAATTATTATCCTCAAATACATATTTTATGCCAATAACTAATGTAAATCCTTGATTTTCAGGTATTTGGATTGAGGAACAAAGAATTGACACTAATGAGCAAAAAAAGGAACAAGACAGTTGAAAGAACGAACAATAGAGGGACTGATGATCGCCTAACCCATTGGGCAAGTCACCGAATGGCCACGATCTTGCCTAAAGTTCCAGTGTGCCAAACCCTGAAGGAGAAAATCAAGTCGGCGATAGAAAGGAGAAGTCGGCAAGTCACCGAATGGTTCCGCGATGCAGTGCTAGATCGCCCAAAGTTACAAAACTTGAAGATGCTGAAGGCCAAAGCAAAACGGCGATGGAACTGACCAAAACGCAGATCGCTGAGTGGATCGGTGATCCTAACTTATTGCGCCGAATGGTCCATCGCAGCATACTTTTGGCGACTATAAATACATTTTGAAAGACGAAATTAATCATACCCAGTTGGTGGAAACACAATTTGGTAACGATTTCTATCTTTTTATGATGTCAATCTAAAACCCCAATTCTTGGGGTGTGATTATGTGATTATGGGTTGATCTAGATGATGGGTATTGTTAATTGATAGTTTAAATGTTGTTTAAAAGTGATTTCAATAAGTAATTGAGGTTTAATTTAAAGGGTTGTAGTTACAAATGCAATTCTAACTTCGTGTTTTTGGCTTGCTCGAGAGAGGTTTTAAAACCAAGATTACTGATTTGATGGTCTGTGGATATTGGGTTGTCATGGGTTCAGCTCGAGAGAGTGAATCCTAAACCTTTTTTCCACACATTCAGCTTGATAGAGTGAATGGACTAAAGCAAAGGCTATTCTTAAATGCTGTTTATTGGTGTTCGAGAGAAACCAATTTGATTCGGGGTAAACTTTTCGAGAGAAAGTTTATCCCCACTAAAGTCTAGCTTATTCACTGATTTACAGCTATTTACTATCAATTGCAATTAGCCATTTGTCTACCTTAGCCCATAACCCAATCACATCCCAAGAACCCGTCACTTTACTCGTTTATTCATGTTATTTGTTGTTGTTGTAGGTGATTATTACAATCAAAACTCCCATATTTGACAATTGTGTCACCCCTAAATTTGAAACCATGCTTTTATTCGTAAATGTTTTTACCTATGATTGACTTGAACATATTTGTACTTGGCTCTTGAATCTTAAGCATGTACCACTCCCTGTGGGATTTGACCTCAACTCACTTAACTGGGTTATATTATTGACTAACGATCATTGACACTTAGTATTGGAAGAAGTGTCCTGATACGTGAAATCAAAATGGCACCGCTGCCGTGGAGTGGTGTTAGTTAAGATTCTTGAATTAAGCAAAATTTTGTTCTTGTTAGTTATAGTTGAACTTATTTTTAGTTTTGGTTTTTGTGGGCTTATTTAGAGCAGCATAAATGAGCATATTTGGAAGCAACAGTGACCCAATGGATCACCCTCCTCTGAGATTGATGATTTTTATGGATAACATCCTAAAGTTCAAACAATTGGAGGGTGAAGCCATTTATGAGTTGTGGCAAAGGGTTAAGACCCTATTGCAGCAATGCCCAACTCATGGAATTCCAGATACGATGCTTCTGGAATGCTTCTACTGGGTCTTTCCCCGAAAATAGAATATTGGTTGACCAAATCTCTCTAGGTGGTCTCATCCAGCTACCGTATGCTAAAGAAGCCCAACTCCTTGTTAACATGGCCAAGACCAACAAGGAGAAAGAAAAAGACTAAGAATTGGCCACATTGTTAACCCTGTTAGATGACTTGGCCAAGAAAGTCATGGAATTAGAAGTAGTGTCCAAGAGGAATGACATGTGCATCCCCCCTAACGAGCATCGAAAGATGAAGAAACAAAATGGTGGGCAAATTGAAGAGGTCCTCTTACTCATTCTACACAAAGTCGAAAAGCACGACAGAGTGTTGGAGGAGTTAAGAGAGAATGTCTTGATGCTGAACCAGATGACAACCTCTCATTCCATGCTCATTTAGCTACTAGGGTCCTAAATGGACCAAGTGCTGTCTCACCTCTTCCCAGAGCCAGAAGAGTTCATTGTGAAAACGAGGTAAACCCCACTAATGGAACTTAAGTGGGGACTTGCGTCGTGCCACGACGTTAACTGAGGCACTTCTTGGGAGGAAACCCAAGTGTTTTATCGCTTTATTTTTGTTTTAGAAATAATGGCGTGTTGATTGTGCATGTTGAAGTATAGAAAGTATTAGAAACAGAGACATTGACGAGCTAAAAGTCAAGTCCGCACATCACCGAAGAAGTCGGCGAGCCCGAGTTGGATCGCCATTGGACTCAAGACACTCTTAAGCTGGAGTCTCTAAAACTCGGCGAACCTAGGAGTTGATTGGTGAATCGCCGACTAGGTCAGTGATCACGACTAAGTCCATCGTTTGGACCCTCACATTAACTGGAGGTCCTGTAAAACTCGGTGAGGTAAGTGCCCACTCGGCGTGTCACCGAGTGGGTAGGCGAGCAAAACTAATGTCGCTGAATGGACGAGAACTTGACGGTTTTTTAACGCCAAAGGTTTAAACTTTCAAACACTTTCACTTTCCATCACTTTTAATCTTCCCAAACTCATACCCGCACAATATTATCTATATTTCTTGCATTTTTATCGCACTTTGGTCATCGAATTTATGTTCAAAGTTGATTACTTTTCCGCCTAGCATTTCAGTTTTGATTATTCGGCATCTAAGGTTGGTTTTCCGAACCCCGAGTATATTTTTAGCAATTTGTACTCATTTTCTAGAAATTTGGTCTTAGTGATGTGTTGGGCCTCTTTGATCTTAATTGTTTATGTGTGTGCCTGTGTTAATTGGAAAATCTTTCCCATAATGCCTTTATTATTGAATTCCCATGATTTTGTGTCTTAAAATCGGTTAAAATTTGTGGGGTTGTGCTTGCAGGTTGTTGGGTCTAGTCGGGTGAAATCTAAGTAGCTTGTATTTTTGCCAAATGACGTATTTTGCCCAATGATGGAGCAGTTGACGTTATTCTTAAGGGCAAAACTCACCAAATGTCAAATTTGGCCAAACCGGGAGAAGTCTGAGTATCCCGGGAGCATGGGAGTAATGGGTCTTAGTTTAATTTGAAAGGTGCATGTTTTGATTTTGTTTTCGGGTGTTGTGGGGTTGAATTTGAGGAGTTAGGTTGAAAGTAGGCACGTTTGGTCGAGCTCGCCGAACCGCTCACCGGTTTGCCAAAGTTCCCCATACCGCCTTTTATTTCATGCTATTTGTGAAGTTTGGTTCTGTAACTTTCGGAGAGAAGCCTGAGGTCGCCGAATGAACTTGGCGCCTCACTGACAATCCTCTTTAATCGCCTTTTGTCAGTGCCTCTTACCCTTAATTGCATTGTAACCTTCGGCGGGCCAATGCTTGCTCGCCGAAATGTCTTCCCATCACCGATATGCCATATTTTCTGAGATTTTTGAGCAAATACTTTCGGCAAGCCCGACCTTGCTCGCTAAAGAGATTCGGCGACTCACCGACTGGTTCGACGAGTCTGTCTGCAACTGTTTTTTCTGTACTTTTGCATGAAGTGTTTCTCACTTTTTCCTGATGGTTGGAGATATGGTAAGGACAAACATCGACATGCCACCCTGAAAAAGAGCACGGGGTATAACAATAAATGAAGGGGGAGAAAACCCTTCCAAAAGGGGCAGAACAGAGCCTCCAACATGAGGCAAGGATAAAGGCAAGAGGCCTGCATCTAAGGTTCCTGAGTACAATAGGGAGAGAGTGTATGTTGACTCCTGTGGTGCATTATTTGAGCCTGAGGATAATCAGCCCCTATAGTACCGGCGGACATAGCTTCGTGCCAGAGCTCTTCCTAACCCATCTAGGGTCCCAGCTGCTGCCACTCCTCCTGTAGCTGATACAGTGCCAGCTTCGGCACCTAATGTGGCTCCAGTGCCACTTGTGGTTCCTCCACCCTAACTCCTTAATTGATTGAAAGCAGATGGGTTGCAGACTATTTTGGAGGAGAAGTTTCTTTCTACAGAGGGCCTTGAAGGAAGATACTCCGATGTGAGGGACACCCTACACTTCCACCGGTTCGAGCAGTTCACCAGGCCTCGGGGACCCTATATTCCTTCATGGGTCCGGGAGTTCTATTCAACATATGGTGTATTAGTTCCAAAGATCAAGAAGAAGGCCAGTGAGTTCAGACCGGTTAAGTCGGTCATGGTCCGGGGTAAAGAAGTTGGATGCAATAGCGGGTACAAAATATTGTACTTGAAAGGGGTCTTGGAGCTACGGAGTCATATGAGGGTTTGCCGGTTACTCAACCCTTGGATGACTTGAAGGGATGGTTGGTTCCATTGATTGCCGATACCACACCAAGGTGGATCTAGGTAGTGGTCCCCATAGAAAAAAGGGATTTGAGCATTGCTGCTCGGTTCTGGTTTGGCTTCATTAGTAGCACCATAATGCCATTCAAGAACGAGTCTATTATGCGCCACCCTAAGGCAACCTGCCTTAGAGCTATCATATTCCGGAGGAGCATCTACTTGGGACTCCTCATAGAGCAAGAGATGGCCATGAGGGCCAAGCACATTCAGATATCCTTGCCATTCCTGGTTCTGATCTTGGAGTTGTGCAGACGTGTTGGAGTACGTTAGGATGATGTGAGAGATATTGAGGTTACCCCTTCTTCCTCCACTGACATCCGGTGTATTGAGGCCGAGTACACATGAGAAGAGGCCGATAGGAGGAGAGCAACTCTGATGGATAAAACCCCGGAGGTGGACATTGATTTGATACATGTAGAGGTATCTTTGCCTACTCTACCCTCCGGGTCTTTAGGTACATCTGCTCTGACTTCTTTTTCTTCATAGGCTCCAGGTGCATCTACCTCTGTCCAGCCCACCAAGATCACTCAGGCTATGATCCTGAAGATGGGGTAACTGGCCCATTCAGTTGATGTGAGGGCGACTAGACTAGAGAGATTTATCCCGTGGATGATTGAGGCTGCCATCTTAGCTGCATTTACCGCCCTTTAGACTTCCATTGACACTCTCACTATGAGAGTTGAGGCTTGTGAGAGCAGACATGGGGAGACCTCCGAGGTTACTACTTTGAAAGCCGATGTAGCAGATTTGAGGAAGGATGTAGACTATCTAAAGTTTACTGACTTCACTTCATTACTAAAGGCTGTTGATGATGTGGATGCTCCTGAGACATCAGAGATTCCTCCGGCTACCACCAGAGATGTACATAGGGATTATACAGTAGTTGATGAGTCAGGGACTGATGAGGAGTAGATAGAGATAAGGGAGAAGAGCATATATGGAGTTTTTCCAGATCTTGAGGAGAGGATTGCACAGTCGGTGATCCAGACAGCGCTGACAGAGACTTCCATGGTAGCTCCTAGTGGACCTTCTCCTTCTGAGGTGACTTCGGGCACTGATGCCCAGGTTCCGTGCACCATACCGGGCACTGAAGCCTAGATAGATGGAGCGACTGTTTAGACAAGATCCCTTTTTACCTCCCTCTCTATCTTACTTTTTGACTTGTGGATATTATTTTTCTTGCATTTGAGGATAAATGTTTTTTATTTGTGGTGGGGTCAAGCCCACCTTATGTGACTGTTTTTCTGTATATATTTGGGTTTTTGAGCTATAAATGTGTTTTGCACTGTTTTTGTGGATGACTGAGCTTGTGGCTCCTTATTTTTAATTGAAATGATTTTTTGACCCTTTTGGAAAATTTTGTGCCACCGTTTGTTTGTGTTTGAATGTGGTTGTTCTCTTGCAAATTTGAGTATCGTTCTTGATCAATACCGATGACTTGAATAGTGCTCATATTCGAACAAAAATGAATGTGCAACTACGATAAGGCCAAATGAAGTTGTATAGACAATATGTGAACTTTTTCAATCTCGTTGTGACAGCCAAGTATCGAATTGAGTCTTTTGCGATGAACATTGCACACTAGCGAAAGTGTGGAGTATTGTTTGACATTGGTGTCAATGCCTTGTGTGATGAGCTTACCGTGAACCATGCGTGATGAAACCTAGAATTTTCCCCGTTGGTCTGGTTGACTAAGTGATGCAAGCTCTTGAGATGATCTTAGGCAACTTTGAAGAGTGTGAAACAATTTGACATTATACCTCTTTTTGTGGCCTACCTTGTGAGTGTGTCAAATTTGCTTGAAAACCTTTTGAGCCTTACCCTTTTCATGGAAGAAACTTGATAAAATTATGACCTTTCTTGATCCATTACCCTTAATCCTCATGATTTGTGGTTTATGTGAATAGCCAATTTAGGCCAAAACCATAAGTCAGGGGTGTGTTGAAAAGAGAAGGTAAATCAAGAAGTACAAAGAAGTCCCTTTCGACCCATGGTTTTGAGAAAGATGCATCACTTCCATAAAAAAAAAAGAGAAAAAGTAAAAGAATGAAAAAGTTGTGGAATAAAATTGTAAAATTGCAAAAAGAATTGGGGTGTCCAACAATCGATGGAAAGTGAATAATGGGGTGACCTTTGAGCATGAATGAGAACGATAAAGACGAGGGAAGAAAGTGTTGTTCACGCCACAATCTCATGAGGATAGTAGCCACTGAGCCTAAATGACCATACCTTTACACTCAGCCCCGTTACAAACCTTGAGAAGACCTTTTTGATCTAGAGTGAGCTGAAAAAAGTGTTGATTGGAAAATACGGGCAAACCTATGGGTGAAATCATGCATTGTGTTCATCTTTGTGAGTGTGAGTGTTGCATTTGATTATGAAGCTTTAAATTGTTGAACCATTGTGCGTGAATAACGAATCACTCTTTGTGTGAGGGCATTTGAGTACCTTTGTTAAGCTTGAACTTGCATTTGAAGCAAGTATTGTGAACTTGAGAGTCTTTGATAATGGTGAGTCACAACTTGAATCTTTTAGTGCACATTTGATCCTTGAATGAGTAAGTTGAGTCTCTTTGTGTGCATTCATGATTGAGTCTTGTGTAGCACTGTTTGAGACATCTTTTTGAACTGCTGAACTTGAGTTTTACTTGAGGACAGGCAAAAGTTTTAGTTGGGGGTTTTGATGAGTTCACGATTTGGACTCATTTAGGGCTATATTTTAATAGATTTAGTGTCCTCAAATGCATATTTTGTGCCAATAACCGATGGAAATCCTTGATTTTGAGGTATTTGGATTGTGGAAGAAAGCATAGACACTAATGATAAAAAAAAAGGAACAAGGCAGTTGAAAAAACAAAGAAAAGAGGGCCTGATGATCGCTTAACCAATTGGGCGAGTCGTCGAATATCCATGACCTCGCCTAAAGTTGCAGTGTTCTAAGCCCTGAAGGAGAAAATCAAGTCGGCAATAGAAAGGAGCAGTCGGCGAGTCACTGAACAGTTTCGCGATGCAGTGCTAGATCACCCAAAGTTACAGAACTTGAAGATGCTGAAGGCCAAAGCAAAAAGGCGATGGAATTGAGCAAAGGGCGGATAGCCGAGTGGATCAGCGATACCGACTTATTGCGCCGAATGGTCCATCGGAGCACACTTTTGGCGACTATAAATACATTTTGAAATCCTTAGTTTAGTATCAAATTTTTATCATTTTCAGTATCAAATTTTTATCATTTTCAGTTTCAGTTTTTAAAGTTTTAGAACTCTAAGTTTGGAGACAATATTTTTCTTAGTTATGAAGATTTCCATTTTTGAGAAATCGGAAGTGGGTCTTTGAAATTCTCCGGTCTTTGAAATCCTTCAACCTTGACCTTTGTAAAGATGAAATAAATTGTACCCAGTTGATAGAAACAAAATTTGGTAACAATTTCAATTTTTTATGATGTCTAGCTAAAATCCCAATTCTTGGGGTGTGATTATGTGATTATGGGTTGATTTAGCTGCTAGGTATTGTTAATTGATAGTTTCAATGTTGTTTAAAAATGATTTCAATTAGCAATTTGCACTCCTCTTGATTAAGGGATTGGCACTAGGTCCCAATTGAGGACCTTATGTGCATTCTCAAATTACTTATCCCTAATAGAACATAAAGAAAGCACTTATAGATGCAAATTAAATTTTTTCCATGAAGAAGGAACTGAATCAGTTTGAAAGAAGCAAAATGTGGAACTTGGTTCCTAGACCTCCGAATAGAACTGTGATTGGAACTAGATGGGTGATTAGGAACAAAATTGACGATCAGAGACAAATCATTATAAACATAGCTAGACTAGTAGTGCAAGGATAAAATCAAGAAGAGGTAACCCTTGTTGACTGCTCCTGCCTGCTTGATGATCACTATCCTGTTCCTGAGCCGGTCCTCCGTGGACCTGGTCTTGTGGCACAAGTGCTTACTGATCTTAATGTGGCAAGCGGTCAAAATAGGGTGCTTCAAGATGAGGTTTATACTATATGGGCTGCTCTTGCTGAATCTCAAGGGGAATTTGCCAAACTGAAGGACTAGTTGCTTCTCGGGTTGGAACTAATATATACCAAGAATTCTTGGAATTCCTTTGGGATTCTTGAGTGGTGCTGAGCTAACTATAGCGTAAAGACGAATCTCTTTGGTTAATAAAATCCAACAGATTTATAGAGAAGAATCCTTATAAGGAAAGGAATGTTTTTTAAAGAAAAAAAATAACTACTTTCCTTCTAGAATTCAACAAGGGTTTAATTCTCCCTTATAATAGGATCGATTGAGAAAGAGAAACACAGTTTTGCAATAAAAAAATAGAGAGAACTTTGTGGCAAGAACTCATTCGGCGCTAAAGTGTAAGGGCAGAAGAAAGAAGAACTAGAGTTATGTTTTCTTTCTAATTTTTAGTTTGCATTGTTTTATTTTACAATCACTATTTAGGAATAATTGTTCTAAGTGTAACAAAGAATTTGTGAGGTTTGTAATAAGAAGTTGGTTTGGCTTCTTGGAGAAAAGAGTGCACACCTGTAGTTATTTAGTTTAAGTAATAAGAAGTGGGTTTGGCTTCTTGGAGAGTGGAGTATATACTATAATCGTGGAACAGTTTAAGTGAATTGTTGAGGTGAGGTACTAGAATTTGTCCCTTTGATTATTGAGCTGTAACCTAAAGTTTCTCTTTGATTATTGTAAACTTGTGGCTTGGTTTTTCTTCCATTGAGCAAGAATGGTTTCCACGATGAACTTGTTGTTCTTTTTAGTGTGTTTATTCTTTTCAACATTTATATAAGAACATGGTTATTGTTTAGATAGTTAAAGTTTCTTCAAATAGTAGGTTTATTTTTCATTTTTGTGCTTGTATATATGTATCTCTCTTCTTAAGGATCTATAGTCAAATATCTATTATATCATTTACGATTTTCACTTCGATTTCATTTTGTTGCTTTCGTTTTCTATTTTGTTATATGTAATGAAGGGTGTTGCATTTTTGTTGCAATGCTAGAAGCTAAAACCTTTTTAAAAAAGGAGTAAGAATCATACAAGAGTCACTCCCATCCATAAAACCCATTATGTGTATTCTGAGGGAAGTATAACAAATATCGTGAAAACATGTTTATTCTAGAAACTACCAAAAAGTGTTGGACATTCTCACGAAAAATACTTCACCATGAACTCTTGTAGGAAATTATCATAGCTTGAGGAATCTTATACAATATCATTCAGGATATTGCACTCCATATAGATGTATCCGTCATGATTCAACAAGTTGTTCTTGTATAAAACTACAATCAAGAAACTAACAAAGATACACCCGAAGAAAAACCAACATACTAGAATATAGAGGAATATAAAAGGGGGAATTTCTCTTAATCTCTTCTCTAAAAGAAGAAGACTCCAATTATTGTTAGGTAATATAATGGGGGCTATGATAACTAAAAATATCATTCAATTTTCAATAAGTGGCCACTCAATGTTATTGAATGAGCCCTAACTTTCTTGAAGGGATTGGATTAGGAAAAATGGAACATTAATAGTCATTCAAGAATAGGAATCAATTATCTCATAATATTAATTGAAGATACAACAACAAGACATATTCATTAGAAAAATACTGAACAGAATAAAACTCAAGTTGCTAGAGCCAAAAGCAACATGTGACCATACGAAAACTTCACAGTGAGCAACTTATAAACTGCATGGGGTGTAAGCCACAACCTGCTGAGGAAATGATATCATAGCCTGACTGTTTCTCTAGAAGTGCATCAGCAGTACCAGAGCTTATTCTGGGACAGTGTTGTATGTTTGATATACCGTGAGTTTACGGTATTTCTAATACATTTCACTTACAAGTTGTGTGTGTCTAGGGCCTTTTTGTATTGGTTTTTATGTGTTTTTATCATATTTTGCAGGAAAGATGTTCAGGCGCGGAAGTAAAGAGACAGCTGAAAGAAATGTAGAAAAGGGCATCTACGGAGGTGATCTACGGACCGTAGATCCATTGACGCTCCGTAGATTGTGGTCGTAGATTAGTAGGCAAGGCAAATTAGGGAAATCTGACTAAGAGTGGAACCACAGTGACCATTGACGGTTCGTAGATTGATCTACGGACCGTACTGTTGATCCGTAGATTGATACTGCGAGGGCTCCAGTACCTGATTTTTAAAGATTCTAAGTGTGGAGCTACGGAGAGGGATTGACGGACTATAGATTGATCTACGGTATGTACTGCAGCGCCGTCGTTTGCTTCAGAGAAGCTGATTTTTGAAAGCTAAAAATATTTTCCAAGTCCTGGCTGACGGAAAGGTCTCATGGATCGTAGATCCATTGACGGTCTGTGAGTCAGTCTCTTGGAATGAAGACGCGTGCCTGAACAAACTTTCCTTATTTTGTTTCCCTTTTAATTTAGGACTTGTTTTCTATAAATAAGGCTTGTAAACCTCCTTTTTGTGAGTTGGTTTTTATTACTTTTATTCTAGTTCTTGACTTGGGAGATTAACTTGCAACTTGGGCAATTATTAATTTCCTAAGATCGTTTTGAAGATTTGGGAGTTGCATTTTAAGTTGAATTTCTAAGTTTATTGTTCTTCTTACGTAAGTTCATAATTCTTTCATCTAAAAAATGAATTGTGTTCATATGATTATGGGTAACTAAAACTCCACAACTAGGGTTGTGGGAACGATGAGCGATTAACAAAGTATGAATAGTAAATAAGAAATTCTTGAATAGTCTGGTGCATGCATTGATAATTCTTTCATTTAGAAATCTTTTTAGCGGTTGCAAACGTTAGAACTCACCTTGGTGCTACTTGCCGGACCAAGGATGTAATTAACAAGAAAATAATTATCAACATAGATTTAGTGTGATAGTATCTAATAGGCTAGTGTCGATTGGTGTGAAGTAATAACTAAGCCAAACATCGATGTGATGTCTAATATGAGGTAAAGGTAAGGGTTAGTAAATTATACAAACGTTGCCAGACCAAGGTGCGGGGTGAAATTCTCTAGATGCCAGACCAAGGATTTATAGATACCTAACTTATCACTTTGCATGTAGTACACTAGGAAAGGATTGCTATTACTAGGATTACTGCGTTATGAGCTTGTGGAGAACACATATACCCTAGTTAATTCTCTCATTTTGATAACAACCTAAATTGACTTTTTATTACTGATTACTTATTGAGTTCTTACAATTTGTTTCAGAAAACCCTCCCCTTAATTACTTGTTTCTGGAAGTGATTTGACTAATTGAATATAATTGTTGGTTAAAGTAAAGTCTAAATCATTTTCCTCGTGGGATTGACCCCAACCTACAAGTTGGGTTCTTTACGTGATAACAATCGCTTATGCTTCTTTAGGAAGGTGTAATTTGAGCGTATCAAATTTTGGCGCCGCTGCCGGGGAATTTGGCTTTTAGATTTATTTTAACTACATTATTGAATGTTAGTCAAATATTTCCTAATTTTACTTTTTCTCTTTATTTTTGTCTCTCTCAGGTTCTGACTCTAGTGCATGCCAAGTACACAGAGCCAAGGTGATCCACTAACTCCTTATGATCCAGAGTTGAATCGTACTTTGCGAAGAATGAACAATTAAGGAGTTCAAATTAATCCTATCGGAGGCAATCTAGGTGATGAAGTTGAGTTGCAACATCCGAGGATAGTTGTTGGGGACAACCAGGTTCCAGCTGAAAATCAATTGGGAGATGCATTGAGGGCGCATGACCCACCAGGCCCACCACTGCATGTCAACTATAGGGGCAACGTCAATATTGCTCACTCAGATGGGCCTCTTGTCTTACCCTCTTTGCCTCCGGGGCACACATTTGTAGTGACCAACAGCTTGATGCAGATCCTTACAACAAGGGGCTTGTTCTCGGGGTCACCATTAGAGGACCCACATGCTCACATAGCCAAGCTAAGGGTGGTTTGCAAAAGTTGTGTAGGTCGATCAGACTTAGATATGGATGTCATCAGGTTGCGAGTGCTCCCTCTATCATTGACAGGAGAAGTTGCCGTATAGTTCACTGAGCTTCCTTATAATTCAATCTATACATGGGAGCAACTGAAGGATGTGTTC
Organism: Solanum tuberosum; assembly: GCF_000226075.1. Taxonomy (NCBI): domain Eukaryota; kingdom Viridiplantae; phylum Streptophyta; class Magnoliopsida; order Solanales; family Solanaceae; genus Solanum; species Solanum tuberosum. Next base: position 218,459 of record NW_006239218.1, on the reverse strand, counting down.
TTAGCAAGATATTATCCAGTGTCCAAGAAAATCAATCACAAATATAAGGTCAATAATTTTGTAGCATTACCTAGAGAGTCTCTGAGTAGCCCTTGGGACAAATTCACTGCATTTGTAAGAGGTGTTCCGAATCACCGTATTGATGATGAGTCGCTGAAGGAATATTTCTATCGAGGTCAGGATGACAACAATAAAGCAGTGCTTGATACTATTGCTGGAGGATCGTATGGTGAGTGCACATATGCGCAGATTGCAGAAAAGTTGGAAAAGATCTCTCGCAACAATAAAGCATGGAGCACTAGGAAGTCAGATACTGGGATAAACACATTTGCCGTTCATGCTACGAACAACTAGTCTGTAGAGAAAATTCGTGAAGATATGGCTCAGATGAGGACCGAGTTGGGGTGTGTATTGAAGCATGTGAGCGGAGGTGCGGAGAAGGTAAATTATGTGAATTACTTGACTAGAACGCCACCACCAGTTGAAGAGTGTTACTATGAAGATGATGCTTATGCGGTGAATGATCAGACAGGGGGTTTCCGACCAAATGCCCAAGGATCCAACACGGAAAATTGGTGCCAAGATCAAGGAAACCATGGTCGAAACTATGGCAACTACAACCGAGAGGGTCAATATGTCAAGGATGGGAACTTCAATCGCGACAACAACTACAACCGAAACAACTATGCCAACAGAAATGATTAGGTTGGACCCTGTGTTCCTCCTCAAAATTAGCAATCTGGTACTAGGGAAGATGGAGGCAATATGGCGCGTATTGAAGATATGATGCATAAGATGATGAGATGGTTTGATGCAATTGATGAGAATGTGAAGGAGATGAGAAACAACTTGTGTGGTATTGGTCAAAAGGGTGATCCCCATGCAGTGTCAATAAAGCATCTGGAGCAGCACATGACTTAGTTGTCTATTACAGTGAACCCACGTCAACCTGGCACTCTTCCTAGTAACACCATCCGGAATCCAAAGAATGATGGTTATTGTATGGCAGATACTACTCGAGGGGGTAAGCAAACCATAGATCCACATATGCCTTCTGTGGTGGATGTTGAGATTAGAAAAGAAGATGATGTGTTAGATGTTATGGAAGAGTCTGAGAATGCGACAGAGAAAGAAGCGGAGCTATCTCAGAAAGTGGTCCCTATACTTAGACCTCCACCACCTTTTCCACAGAGGTTAGTGAAGAAGACTAAAGATGGTAAATATCGCAGGTTTATTACTATGTTGAAGCAACTTTCCATCAATGTTCCTTTGATAGAGGCTTTGGAGAAAATGCCTGGGTACGCGAAGTTTATGAAAGATATGGTGACAAAGAAAAGGTCTGTGAGTTTTGAAGATGATGATAGATTGCAGCATTGTAGCGCTATTGCTACAAGATCTCTTGTGCAGAAGAAGGAAGACCCTGGTGTTTTCACGATCAAATGTACTATAGGGTTGTTACACTTTGCTAAGGCATTGTGTGATCTTGGTGCTAGCATCAACCTCATGCCATTGTCTATTTATAAGAAGTTGGGTCTAGGGGATCCAAAGCCTACTACGATGCGGCTAGTTATGGCCGATCAAACCGTGAAAAGGCCCATTGGTGTACTTCATGATGTGCTAGTAAAAGTAGAGTCGTTCATCTTTCCAGCAAATTTTGTGATTCTTGACTGTGAGGTTGATTTTGATGTTTCCATCATCCTTGGAAGACCATTCCTTGCCACAGGTCATGCATTAGTTGATATGGAGAAGGGACAGATGAAGTTCAGCCTGAACAATGAAGAAGCAACCTTAAATATTTGTAGGTCCATGAGGCAGAGTAGTGAGCTCCAAACGGTATCTGCTATAACTTACATAGTTGAGAGTGGAACAGAAGTGCAAATTGAAGAGCAACTTGGTGTTGAGGCATTAGCAGCAGTGATGATGAATTTCGATTGTGATGTTATTGAAGAGTACGATGGGTTGGTAGTTGCGCTAGATAGGTGTGAATATCGGTCAAAACAAAAGAAGTATGAATTAGACATGAAGAATTGTGATTCTCCACCAGCGAGACCATCTATTGTGGAGGCACCGAAATTGGAGCTTAAGGCTCTACCACCACATTTGAGGGATGTATTCTTGGGCAGAGATAACACTTTGCCGGTCATCATTGCGGCATATCTATATGCGAGACAAGTAGAGTGCTTGGTGACTGTGTTAAAGAGGTTCAAGTGAGCTATTGGGTGGACTATTGCGGATATTATTGGGATTCCTCCTGGTATTTGTTCCCACAGCACCAAAGAAGATTAAATCCACCTATGCAATAAGTAGTTAAAAAGGAGATCATCAAGTGGTTGGATGCTGGAGTTATCTATCCCATTGCAAATAGTAGTTGGGTATGCCCCGTTCAATATGTGCCCAAGCAAGGTGGGATTATTGTGGTGTGCCTAATGAGAGAAACGAGCTTGTTCTGATGGGCCCCATGACTGGATGGAGAGTCTGCATGGACTACCGGAAGCTAAATGCTTGGACAGAAAAGGACCATTTCCCTATGTCATTCATGGATCAAATGTTGGATAGACTTGCTGGTAAGGGTTGGTATCATTTTCTTGATGGTTATTCGGGCTACAATCAGATTTATATAGCTCCGGAGGACCAAGAGAAGACCACCTTCACTTGCCCTTATGGAACTTTTCGCCTTCAAACGGATGCCCTTTGGGTTGTGCAATGCTCCAGCGACCTTCCAGCGTTGCATGATGTCAATATTCTCTTATATGGTGGAGGACACTATTGAGGTATTTATGGATGATTTCTCTGTGGTAGGTGACTCTTTTGATCGGTGTCTGAATCATTTGGCTGAGGTACTGAAAAGGTGTGCAGATTGCAATCTGGTATTGAATTGGGAGAAGTGCCACTTTATGGTGAAAGAAGGGATAGTTCTGGGTAATCAGATTTCTGAGAAGGGCATTGAGGTTGATAGAGCAAAGGTAGAAGTAATTGAAAAGCTTCCACCACCTATCTCTGTAAAAGGAGTTCGAAGTTTTCTTGGGCATGCAGGTTTCTATAGGAGGTTCATCAAGGATTTCTCTAAAATTGCACATCCTTTGTGTAAACTACTCGAAAAGGAGTATAAGTTTGATTTTGATGACGCTTGTTTGAGAGCATTTGGAGAGTTGAAGGAGAAGTTGGTTACTGCACCTATCATTATTTCACCAAATTGGGGACAACTGTTTGAGGTAATGTGTGATGCGAGTGGAGTGGCGCTAGGTGTAGTATTAGGACAGAGGCGAGACAAAATTCTCCATCCTATTTACTATGCTAGCAAAGCTTTAAAAGTGGCCCAGAAGAATTATACTATGACTGAACAAGAGCTTCTTGCAGTGGTTTTTGCATTTGAAAAATTTCGATCCTACCTTCCTAGTACTAAGGTCATACTGCATACTGACCATTCGGCATTGAGGTATTTGATGGCGAAGAAGGATGCAAAACCGAGGCTGATTAGATGGGTATTGTTGCTACAAGAGTTTGATTTTGTGGTAAAGGATAGAAAAGGGACTGAAAATCAAGTTGCCGATCACTTGTCCAGATTGGAGGAAGAGGCTCTGTTAAAGCTTGGTGATGGGGCTGAAATTAATGATGCTTTTCCAGATGAACATGTATTGGATGCTTCTCATGATCTGATTCCTTGGTTCGTAGACTTTGCTAATTATTAGGCAAGCGATATTGTGCCCCCGGATTTGTCTTTTCACCAAAGGAAAAAGTTTATGCATGATGTGAAGAAATTCTTTTGGGATGAGCCTTCCTTATATCGTAGTTGTGCTGATGGAATTATTCATCGTTGTTTGCCCGATGTTGAGATGTCGAGTATACTGGAAGCACCTCATTCATCGTCTGTTGGTGGGCATCATAGTGGTATTCAAACTGTACATAAGATTTTGTAGTGTGGGTACTACTGGCCTACTATCCACCCAGATGCTCATGATTTTGCCAAGTCTTGTGATCGTTGCCAAAGAGAAGGAGGGATTTCAAAGAGGCAAGAGCCTCCTATGAATCCTATATTGGTGATAGAGTTGTTTGATGTATGGGCACTGATTTTATGGGTCCATTTGTGAGTTCACATGGGATGAAGTATATTCTTGTTGCGGTTGATTATGTATCGAAGTGGGTGGAAGCAGTTGTGCTCCCCAACAATGAAGGTATAAGTGTCATCGCATTCTTGATAAATAATATTTTCTCCAGATTTGGTACACCGAGGGCGATTATCAGTGATGGAGGTTCCCACTTTTGTAATAAGTTGTTCAAGGCGCTACTTGAGAAATATGGTGTCTGCCACAATGTAGCCACCCTTTACCATCCGCAGACTAGTGAGCAAGTTGAAGGGTCCAACAGAGAGATCAAACAGATTTTGGCGAAGACTGTGAATGCTAATAGAACGGATTGGTCAAGGAAGCTTGATGACGCTCTGTGGGCCTATCGCACTGCATAAAAGACTCCCATAGGTATGTCTCCTTACCAACTAGTATATGAGAAATCTTGCCATTTACCGGTAGAGCTAAAGCATAAGGCTTTGTGGACGATGAAGAAGTTAAATTCTAATTGGGGCGCTGCATCTAATCAAATAATGAATGACTTGAATATGCTTGATGAGTTTCGCCTAAAAGATTATGAAAGTTCAGTCTTGTACAAAGATAAGATGAAGAGGTATCATGATCAACGAATTGAAAAATGGGAATTTGTTGTGGGTGATCTTGTGCTTCTATTCAACTCTAGGTTGCGCTTGTTTCCAGGCAAACTCAAATCCAAATGGACAAGGCCATTTTAGCTCACAAAAGTGCTTCCCCATGGAGCGGTTGAGCTTGAGAACAGTGACGGAACAAGGTTCATGGTTAACGGGCAAAGGATCAAGATCTATTTGGGAAACGCAGTAAGTGTGCAAGAGGTTGTGAAGGCCTATCATCTTGATGAAGTCTGAGTAATCAAGAGGCCTGCGTCGTGCCGCGACATTAAATTAAGCGCTGCTTGGGAGGCAACCCAAGATGTACAATCCAGCCAACGATAGTTTTTTTTGTTTTCCATCAGTTTCTGTGTTTAGTTGATTCTCTGTATTAATTTAGATAGGTGTTTTAGTTTTTTTTTATAACGTTGGCTAGAATTAGCATAGGGTCAGTGTCTAAAAGTGTCTAGAAAATGTAAAAATAATAGCCTAATGGTTGCTACATGTGCAGGTACGCTATGCAAAATCTGCAGAAAATGGTCTGGTGCAGAGATCTACGGACCCCATCGACGGTCCGTCGATCCATCTACGGACCGTGGATGGTGTCCGTAGATCCCAGGTAAGTCCTTAAACTTTTCCAAGTGTAAGAGTGATCTACGGTCCCAATCTACGGAACGTAGATCGACCCACAGACTGTAGACAGGGTCTCGTGGGTCCAAAACCTTAATTCTTTCTGACCCGACTCGGACCCCCTATTTAAAATCTCCCAATTTTAAATCATGCCACTTCCCTTCATTTACCCCCAAACCGTTTCATAACTTCCCAAACTCCTTAAATCACTCCCCTATATCACTTCATAACTACCCCATAAAATCATCATTTCCATTCCCCCATAATTCCCACGATCCCTTTCCATTCCCAATACTACTCATTCCATATTCCACAAAAGGTTCCGGTGTTTGGGTTAGTAACGAAGAGGTGATTTTTGGCCTTGAAAGCATATGTCATCACACAATCACCCCATTCCCGTTGTTGTAAGGTAATAGACTTTCTCTTCACTTTGAATTTCGATTCACTGATAGATTAAAGAAAGTCAGGGATTGGGTCTTGACCTTGGGTAATTGTTAGATGAAATTGCTTGATAAAACTGGAAGTTACAATATCCTTGGAACGATAGATAGTGATTGTGTTGCCTTGTTGTATGTGATTATATGTCTAAATGTATGTTTCGACTTAGGTTTCCAAAGTTGGTCTTAAACACTGGTTAAAATGATTAATCTAAATCCTGAGAATGACAAACTAGCATGATTAAATGTTGAAATGCATGGTTAGACTAGGATGTTGTTGAAAATGGTCTAAGTTGTTGGCTTGAAAATAAAGAATGGCTGAAACCGGGCACATGTCACATCCACAATAGCCCGTCTACGAACCGTAGATCAATCTATGGACCGTAGATTAGGTTCGTGGGTGGATGCACTTGAAAATTTTACCAAGTGTGAAACCACGGATGTGGACTACGGTCCGTAGATTGATCTACGGACCATTATGTACATTCGTGGTTTCCATCTGTGACCAATATTGTTGGTCCTCTGATCAACGGAAGGGTTCCACGGACCATAGATTAGTCTACGGACCATAGGTCCCCTGCATGGATGACCACTGTAACTGTCTGATATTTTTTGGGTCTTTGTTAGTGTTCGTTTTTAGTTCTAAAAATTTTTCGAGTGTGTTTATAGTTAGTTTTGGAACCAATATCGCTTCAACAGGTAGGATGGCACCCAAGAAGCTAGTCACCTACCCAAAACAAGGCAAGTCAAAATCTGTGGCTCCTAGCTTCAGGTTAATCGATGAGGGCACGGACTTAGAAAAAGATCCAGCATACATTCCTCCCAACATAAGGACTTCTCCCACTGCATCCCAAGCCACTAGAGGCACCACCCGGAAGGTGATTCCTGACGTAGTCACTGTCTCCCAGTTTGATGAGGAGCACACACTGATCGGGTCACCAACTAGGGCTTCTTCCAGTTCAGCTACTGGGTCTACGTCTGGCCTCGAGTCTGGCCATGCTTCAGGCTCTGAGTCTAGCCATGCTTTAGGTTCCGAGTCTGCCCACGCTTTGGGGTCCAATGCGAAGTCAGTCACAAGGTCCGGCCAAAATAAACAAGCAGCCTCATCTGATAAGGCCACTAACTCAGAGTCAGTACCTATACCAAGAAATGAGGACCCTACTCCAGTGGCCGGTGAGACAAACAGATGATGTGTTGAGGGCCAATGACAAATCTATCGGGATGCCAAGATAATAAATGACAAAGAGAAGATGGCCCGACTTATTCCAAAGGAGCACAGAGTCCTCACAGGGAGCTTGCACACTGTCTCCGACATCCACCGGCTTTTTAACCTTCACAAGTGTGACTGGATGGCATGACTTAAGCTAAAACTTGAACTGAGTAATCTGATAATCTGATAATGAAACTATGTGCCAAGAGTGTGTGAGAATAGTTGATTGTTCAAACAGTTATTGTGCAAAACTAGAACTTGAGTGGTTAGTCCTGCTAAGACAATTCACTCTAGAGGCTAGGAAGTGATCATGGGCCCTTGTTCTGATAAGTCCACCAATTGCCTAAAAGAAGGATCCAACCATATGAAAAAAATTCTCCCTTTGATCCAAATGCTTTGAGCATAAAATTAGACCATTTCTTTCTAAACCCCGAACTCACCTTCCCATAATCGACTATGTTGGCCCCGGTCCCTCCTTGGACATGTGCACCACGACTTAGGCCAAAAGCCTAAGTTGAGGGTCGCTAATGTAAAAAAAACCAACTTCAATCTTAGCCATGACCTGACATCGGGTATTGTGCACCTAAACCAATGGAAAATCCATAAGTTGAGAGTGGCTATGAAAGAGGAAACCGACAGAAACATGGGTATGAAAAGAGTTTTGATGTTGAAAAAGAGAGGAAAAGATGTGACTTGTTGAAAGCTAAAGAAAAGAATAAAATGCAAGAAAAAGTAAGAATATATATATATATATAAAGAGCTACAAAGTCTAAAGTCACATCCATGGTTGAAGAAAATCAAGGGAAAGAAGGTAAAAACAGTAGGATGGCAAAAATAGGGCAAAAAGCGGTTGGAAGCCTAGTGTAATGTCAAAGAGGGCAGAAAGTCACTAAGAAGTACCCAAAGGTACCACACCTAACCCTGAGCCTACATTACAAGCCAAGAAAGTCCTATAGTGATCCTAGAGTCTAGTTTGGAGAGTCTAAGCGGTGAAAATAAGGGCACTAGTTACATTGTCGGAAAGTTGGTACTTTGGTGATAGTGAAACTGTGTATGTTGTGTGTTGGTTGGTCGATTGTTGTCATGGTTTGATCCGCATGAATTAGCTTGTCGAGTCTAGGAGAACAAATTTTTCACCCGGAAAGTGAGTGGGATAGAGAGCCATGTGATTGCTTGTGCTTGAAATGCTTGCTTCTATACAAGTGTCATTTAGAGTCTTAGTGCGTCGTCGGAGGACAAACAACAAATTTAAGTTGAGGGTGTTGATATACCGTGAGTTTACGATATTTCTAATACATTTCACTTACAAGTTATGTGTGTCTAGGGCCTTTTTGTATTGGTTTTTATGTGATTTTATCATATTTTGCAGGAAAGATGTTCAGGCGCAAAAGTAAAGAGACAACTGAAAGAAATGTAGAAAAGGGCATCTACGTAGGTGATCTACGGACCATAGGTCCATTGACGCTCCGTAGATGGTGGTTGTAGCTCAGCAGGCAAGGCATGGAAGGCAAATCAGGGAAATCTGACCAAGAGTGGAACCACGGTGACCATTGACGGTCCGTAGATTGATCTACAGACCGTATTGCTGATCTGTAGATTTATACTGTGAGGGTTCGAGCACTTGATTTTTGAAGATTCTAAGTTTGGATCTACGGAGAGGGATTGACGGATCGTAGATCGATCTACGGTCCGTACTGCAGCTCCTTCGTTTTCTTCAGAGAAGCTGATTTTTGGTAGTTGAAAATATTTTCCAAGTCTTGGCTGACGGAAGAGACTCACGGATCGTAGATCCATTGACGGTCCGTGAGTCAGTCTTTTGGAATGAAGACGTGTGCCTGAACAAACTTTCCTTATTTTGTTTCCCTTTTAATTTAGGACTTGTTTTCTATAAATAGGGCTTGTAAACCTCGTTTTTTAGGGTTGATTTTTATTACTTTTATTCTAGTTCTTGACTTGGGAGATTAACTTGCAATTTTAGCAATTCTTAATTTCCTAAATTCGTTTTGAAGATTTTGGTGTTGCAATTCAAGTTGAATTTCTGGATTTATTATTCTTCTTACGTAAGTTCATAATTCTTTCATCTAAAACAATGAATTGTGTTCATATGATTATGGGTAACTAAACTCCACAACTAGGGTTGTGGAAACCATGAGCGATTAACAAAGTATG
>NW_006239218.1:200430-208890 GCF_000226075.1 Solanum tuberosum | reverse complement strand
AGTTACTGCGCTATGAGCTTGTGGGGAACACGTATTCCCTAGTTAATTTTCTCATCTTTATAACAACCTAAATTGACTTTTGATTACTAATTACTTATTGAGCTCTTACAATTTGTTTCACAAAGCCCCCCCTTTAATTACTTGTTTCTGGAAGTAATTTGACTAATTGAATATAATTGTTGGTTAAAGTAAAGTCTAAACCATTTTCCTCGTGGGATCGACCCCAACCTACAAGTTGGTTTCGTTACTTGATAACGATCGCTTATGCTTCTTTAGGGAGGTGTAATTTGAGCGTATCAATGTTCAAGATCTTAAGTTCCTTAACCAAGTCGTGTAAGAAGGGTAAGATGTTGTCCGACACAAAAGGGAAACTTGACAGTGAGAGGATCCAAAAATGGAGCAGTATAGCACTAACCAATATTTTAATACAATAATCAGTGATTCCACATTTAGGAACATTCAGTTCATTATGAAACCAACAATAGTTTGAAATTTTTACTAAGGTTGAATCGATAACATGTTTGCAACCATCTTTGATCAGAGACTTCAGAGATCTCTAGTGCCGTTTAATCTCTTGAGCTTCACCTTTGTTAAAACATGACCAGTTGAATGAAAGAGATCTGTGATTCCTTGATCCCCAATGAGTAGACAATTTTTTTAATATAAGAAGCTTCAGATTCGGGCAATATTAACCCACATCTTTTAGAGACTCATTCCCAATGTATGAACAATCATTTATTGACAAAGAGGTCAGATTGGGACAACTTTTCACAATGTCTAACAAAGAGTTATCATTAATGCTTGGGTATTAGAAAAGATCAAGCTTCTCTGATAGATAATAGTCATGAGTAATCTCGCATAACCCTTCATCACAAACAGAAGACACATTGCACGAGGAAAGTTCTCTGAGAGTAGGTCAACCTCGATGGATAGACTTGAGACCAACATACGTCACACCACAAAAAAGGTTGTTTCCCCGAAGAGATAGCTTTATTAAACCTCCACGATTTGCAATTCCAATGTCAATACCAACAAGTCTAACATTTGTGATTTCCTACAAACAAGGACCTGTCAAGGTATCTATTAGATTCTGCAATTTCATCCTTGCGAATGTTGCTTCAAATCATAAGCCATTGCTCGGAAACACAAGAACATATACTTTTCTCTTGCCACTAAGAAGATATTTGAATACCTAAAAGAATAATTTTTTAGGAAGGATTTCAATAGAAGGATGATTCCTCTTGCTCAAAATTTTCAAAAGTAATAGTGACAGAAATCCTCTTCCCATTTTTCCCATGTGATAAAAGCATAGATGATTGTCTTGGACTTGGATGTGAAGCTTGGAAGAAAGCACCATTTTTTGAATACCACAAGATTAAAAACATCAAAGTATGATCATATTCTCTTACCACCATCCTATATAAACTATTACTTCAATAGTTATTTTTCCTCAACAAATATTTTCTTTTTGGGCTAAACATTATATAGATTTAGAAAAAATAACATGTTAAGGGTCTGAATATATTCCAACCCATCGACCAAACAGGCTAGCTAGTCAACATGACTTTGGATTTTTTTATTCATAGAAACATCTTCAAAACAATCACGTAAATTTCGTTAGCTTTGTTTTCAATATCGACTAACAAGAAAAGTGATTGAAGCAAAATTCTAAACCTTTAGAATTGAGCTTCAATCACTTTCCATGTTATTCGATATTGAAAACAAAGCTAACTAAATTTACGTGATTGTATTGAAGGTGTTTCTATGAATAAAATAAATCTACAGTCATGGTGACTAGCTAGCCTATTTGGTCGATGGAATAGAATATACAGGCCCTTGACATGTTATTCTTGTTAAATCTATATAATTTTTAGCCCAGGAAGAACATATTTCTTGAGGGAAAATATCTATTGAAATGATAGGTTATATACGATGGTGATAAGAGAACATGATCTTTGTTTGATGTTTTAATCTTCTAGATTTCAGAAAATGGTGCTATTCTTCCATGCTTCATATCCAAGTCCAAGACAATCATCTATACTTATATCACATTAGAAAAATGGGAGGAGGATTTATGTCACTAATACTTCTTAAATTTTGAGTAAAAGGAATCATCCTTCTTGATAAATTCCTCTTTAAGGTATTCAAATATTTTCCTAGTGGCCAAGAGAGAAGTACTTGTGCTTGTGTTTCCAAGGGTTAACTTAGGATTTTAAGCAACATTCGCAAGGATGAAATTGAGGAATCTAACGGATACCTTGGCAGGACCCTTGTTGGTAGGAAATCACAGATGTCAGAGCGGAGGGTGGAGCTCAGGGATCAGAGGCAGTTGATTATCCTGGACTGGGGTTGTAGCCGATGAGGAAAGTGAATTCCATAGACCTGTTTGGGAAATTGAATGAGCATGTCTCACTTGTTGCACTTCCTGCTATTGCTGTTGGAATTGCAAAACGTGGAGGTTTAGCAAAACTATCTATTTCGGAGAAACAACCTTTGTTGTGGTGTGATTGATGTTGGTCTCAAGGCTATCGCACGAGGTTGCCCTACTCTCAGAGAAATTTCCTCATGGAATGTGTCTTCTATTGGTTATGAAGGCTTATATAAGATAGCTCATGACTGCCATCTGTTAGGGAAACTTGATCATTTCCAGTGCTAAAAAATAATTGATAAGTCTTTGTGGTGCCTTTAGTTTTTGTCAGCTCCAAGTCATGTTTGATACACTTGACCAATACCATGTATCCTTGAATTATTTATTAATTATTGTCCATGTTACAAGGTACATTTGATTGTTTCCATCCTTGGAATGCAAGTCAATAGTTCACCTTTACAGCACCCTTTAGAAATGCACTATCAAAACATATTATCCCTTTTTTGTGCTCCAAGACAAATATAAATTCTCATAAATACCTTTATTCCAGGAATTGCATTTCTTTGATGTCCTAACAACCACAATAGTTCCTGAATTTGTAGACTTTAAATCCTCAGCATAATCATACAATCTAGAAAATTCCTCTACGAAATCACCCATATGATCATTCATAACTTTTATTTTTGCTCTTCTACAACTTTTTTACTAATATATAGTCCATAATCCTTTTCTTCACAACCCTTGAATTTGATGGAGTCTGATGCTAGGCTCACTCATGATTCTCCCTTCGTAAGTCTTATTAATCCACTATGGAGTACATTACTTGTTTCTTGTTCTTTTGCAACACTTATGGATAGGAAAATATGTATTCAAAATAAAGTTTACAGTATTACCATCAATACTTCCAAGAATATGCCAAGGACAACCATTCTTATACTTGGCCCTGATCCTCTCCTTTTCATTAGGTTTTAGTTTAAGGTTGACACCCTTCTGAATACAGTAAGTTTGTAGTGATTCTCTGAACTCAACATTCTTCACAAAAATCATATACAACTTGAATAAAAAAATTTGGAAGTTGAGTCAAAATAGACCTTGGTACTTGCATTCCTAGCTAGTGGATCTTCAACCTCATTAGACTCAACATGATCCCCTTCATCTTCACTAATATCACATCCAGGATCTAAGCTATCAAAATACAGGTCATTCCCACCCAATTTTCCTTCATATCTTCCCCTATTATTCTTATTAATATCTTCAAAGCAATATCTACACGTAAAGACCAGATGGTATCTCCTCTACATTTATTCTAGCAACTATATTTACTAACTTGTTCTTGAATGTTTGGTTATCTAGCTTTATCAAACTCATCATCCAAGTCACTTAAGTCATCATTGTTCTCATAAACATCATAACGTGACTCAGAATTAAACTGTTCAACATCTAAATTTACATCGGTTTCATCCGATGTTTGAAGGTGGTAGGAAGAAAAGTTATTAACTTCACCTTCATCTTCATCTAAGTCCTCTAAAGAAACCTCAGGAGAACCAGTCTCCTTATTCTTTCCTTTCTCTACCCTAGGTTGCTAATCTACTTCTGTATTTGTATCAAAATTTTCATCAGATCGTTGAGGGGAAGATACATCAGCCCTAGCATTTATAACAATATATGGGGGGCCTTACCTTTTTGGGAGTCATCAATTGGGATAGTTGCACCTCATTATCATCCTTAACAATTAAAGGAGTACTAATTTGATGTACCACATATACATCAACAAAGTCCCAACCCTTAGAGTTGTTAATAAATCTTAACACATCAGCATCGTTATTTAACATGTAATAACCACCTCTTTTGTTAACTTATCACCCAAAGGTTTCAACTTTATCAACTCTCAATTCTCTAGCTAATTTATAGAAAAAACCAAGATATGCTGCTCATCCACATGTATTACTATTTTTTCAAGAGAAAAAATTCCATTGCCATACCTGAGTTCTGGGTCTTATAAGAAAAAACCTCTATAATGCATTTGAAGCATTACAATTGTCGAAACCATAATGTTACAATGCCGGCAGAGTATCGAGAATACTTTAAACAAAAATCCTAATTTATAAGTAATTTTTTATGGATTATAACAAATTAAAAAGCTCTATAATAATCCAATTGGACCACTAACAAGAACGAAATCCAATTGCAATTGACAAAAAAAATATTTCAAATGAATTTTAGGATAAAAACTCTAGAATCACAACATATTCACAACAAATGTCATTGATGTATAACAACTTTACAAAATTGCTATTATGCGTATATAAGGCATGTAACAAATTAAACTTCTTCCAAAAATTATACCGTAAGCTCTACAAAAGTTCTAAGCCCTAAAACTCTAAAATACAACAAAATCCAAAATCAAACACCATAAACAACTACAAAAAAATAAGATATAATAACAAGTTAACAAAGTTACAACTATAGAGTGAAATGTGAACTCAAAAACCTTAGAAAAAACAAAAAACAAAATTGTGGTAATCAACAATGGAATTGGGCCAAGAGAGAGTATGAGGGTCTGGTTGAAGTGAAAAAGAAAGAAATGGAGGTATGAAAAAAAAAGGAAATTAGTTTTAACATGTCATTTCCTATGTAATTTTTTAAAATGATGTGGAAAGCTTCGTGGATGCGTTAGTAATTCACGCACCACTAGGTAGTTCAAAAAAGGGTTTAAAATGTTGTGTTTCAGTGGGGTCGAGGGTTCAGCTGGCAAAGTGGTGAGTAGAAGGGTCTAGGTGACAAATGAACTCAAGTACATGGGCCTCCCTGACCATTCTGCCTTTTCACGACCCAAAGTATACCCTAGGCAACATAGCGTATAGGACCCCGAGAGGCCCCACACAAGCCACTTAGCATGCATAAACAAGATAATAGAAAATCAAGAGATTTTAACAGACAATTCATATCATAAAGAGTTTTGTAAAACAAAGCTGAAGTCTATATAGTCTTAAAGTCTTCTATTACATCAATAGTGATCGGGACGTAACCCTGTCATAACGTACAACATTTGAAATGTAAAAACAAAAAGCAATAATAAGTTTGGTCCTCGAAACATAAGGACTTACCAATCTTCAATAGCTACTAAGTGATCCCTAGACACGGAGATGGGAAGCTGATACGTTAGACCCTACATTTGGGAACAATGTAGGCAAGAGTATTCGTTAGTACAAGAATGTACCACTGATAGCAATGCATAGAGATATAAAATCATGCTAAAAAAACATTTCATATCATGAAAAGACCAAGTTAAAACAATGAGAAAAAGGTTAGAAACCATCTTAGTAATCATGGTCAAATGCAAGTAAAACTCATCTTTTAACACTTGTGAGATACTTCTTGAAGTTGCCTTAGTTCATCATTATTAATGTAGTAAGTAGCCTGAACTTACATAGAGACCATGTGAGCTATAACATGAAATCTGGTGTCTGCCCCACACCAAAATGGGTTGTCCTTATTTGTCAAGGTAAGAACCTAAACTTCTAGCCTACGTGGATCCACTAGCTAATGTCTATCAAAGACATTCATCCTATGGGGGCACATAAGTATGGGATAAGCAAATAGCTACTAGAAACACGACCTCTAGCTACTGGAGAGCTTTAATCTCAATATCCACTCAGTGTTAAGCATAAATCCCACGGAATAGTCATAAATTATTACTTGAGTTATCTTTCATGGAAGGCACATGAAATAGCCAATCCAATCTAAGTTTCTTTAAAATGGCTCCTAAATCTTCATTCAAAGTTAAGTTGAGAAAACCTTTCAACTCTAAGAATCCATATGTGAGAAAACCCTTTGACATTCAGTATTGAGTAGTATGTGAGAAATCCTTTCACAACAACAAAACTAACAACATTTATGTGTTACTCTCAAAGAAACTTAAATGAATTTTCATCAATTTCATAAAGAACATGCATATCTTCATAAACTCATATTTCATAGATCAAAACCCACATTATAGCATCATAGCTTATGGAATTCATGGGTTCATGGGGATTCATCATAAAAAATGGAATTATCTCAACTCATGCATAATACTTCATAAAACAATCAATTGTATCAACATTTAAAGGAACCCATGCCATAGAAAAAAACCCTAACTTCAATTGAAGATTTCTAACTTTGTAAATTGAAAATTTTAGAAACTCTATGGAGGAAAGAGCTCCATAGATGAATACTATCATACCTTGATGCCAAAAGCTTGAAATCAATGGAGGATTAGAAGACTTGATCTTGAAATCCCTAGCTTGACTTTTTCTTCTTTTAGAGAGAGAAATATTTGGGGCAAGAACTTGGAGGGATTTGGGGAAATTTAAAGAGTGGTGTAGAATGGTTAATATGATGAACATTATCACCTTCGATAATGAACATTACCACTTTCGATAATGTAATATGAACATTATCACCTTGGATAATAGACATTACCACCTTCGATAATGTAATATGATTGGCATTATCACCTTCAATAATGGACATTACCATTTTTAAGTGTTGAACATAAAATATATGGTATGTGTTGGGTAGAATAAGACTGAACACACTGCCAAATTTCTTAATGATGTTCAGAAATGAGACCAATTTCTTGTTGCTCACAAACAACATGTCCCAACAATAACTTGAAAAACAATGATGAAGACTTGCCTCCAGCTTCCCTAGTACCAGATTCTCGATTTTGAGGGGGAACATAAGGTCCAACCCGATCGTTTCTGTTGCCATAGTTGTTCCGATTGTAGTTGTTTTCGCGATTGAAGTTCCCATCCTGGACATATTGACCCTCTCGGTTGTAATTGCCATAGTTCCGACCTTGGTTTCCTTGACCTTGGGGCCAATTTTCCGTGTTGGATCCTTGGGCGTTTGGTCGGAAACCCCCCGTCCGATCATTCACCGCATACACATCCTCTTCAGTAACACTCTTCAACTGGTGGTGGAGTTCTAGTCAAGTAGTTCACAACATTTACCTTTTCCGCACTTTCGCTCACATGCTTCAATACCAACCCCAACTCGGTCCTCATCTGAGCCATCTCCTCACGAATCTCATCCGCATACTAGTTGTTTGTAGCATGAATGGCAAATGTGTTTCTCCCAGTATCTGACCTCCTAGTGCTCCATGCTTTATTGTTGCGAGAGATCTTCTCCAGTTTTTCTGCAATCTGTGCGTATGTGCACTCACCATATGAACCTCCAGCAATAGTATCAAGCATTGCTTTATTGTTGTCATCCTGACCTCGATAGAAATATTCCTTCAGCGACTCATCATCAATACGGTGATTCGGAACACCTTTTATGAACGCAGTGAATCTGTCCCAAGAGCTACTCACATAGTGCCACAAAATTGTTGACCTTATCTTTGTGATTGAGTTTCTTGGACATCGGATAATATCTTGCTAAGAACACATCATTTAGTTGGTCCTATGTATAAATTGACTTATAAGGAAGCTAAGTGAACCATACAGCAATATCGCCTATCAATGATAGAGGGAAATCCGATGACATCCATATCCAAGTCTGGTCGACCTACACATCTCTTGCAAACCACTCTTAGCTTGGCTATGTGAGCATGTAGGTCCTCCGATGGCAACTCCGAGAACAAGCCCCTCGATGTAAGCATCTGCATCAAACTACTGGTCACTACAAATGTGTGCCCCGGAGGCAAAGGGGGTAGGACAAGAGGTCCATCAGAGTCAGCAATATTGACATTGCCCCTGTAGTTGTCATGCAGTCGTGGGCCTGGTGGACCATGCACTCTCACTGCATCTCCCAATTGATTTTCAGCTAGAACCTAGTTGTCCCCACCAACTACCCTCTGAGGTTGAAACTCAACTTCATCACCTAGATTGTCTCCGATAGGATTAACTTGAACTCCTTGATTGTTCATTCTTCGCAAAGTAAACTTCAACTCTGGATCGTAAGGAGTAAGTGGTTCACCTTGGCTCTGTGTACTTGGCATACACTGGAGTCAGAACCTGAGAGATACAAAAATAAAAAGAAAAGATAAAATTAGGAAATATTTGACCAAAGTTCAATAATGTAGTTAAAATTAATCTAAAAGCCAA
>NW_006239218.1:197781-199969 GCF_000226075.1 Solanum tuberosum | reverse complement strand
AATGCATGCAAAACACTATTCAAGAATTGCTTATTTACTATTCATACTTTGTTATTCGCTTATGGTTCCCACAACCCTAGTTGTGGAGTTTAGTTACCCATAATCATATGAACACAATTCATTGTTTTAGATGAAAGAATTATGAACTTACGTAATTGAGAATAACAAACCCGAAATTTCAACTTGAATCTCAAAATCAAAACCTTCAAAATCAACTTAGGAAATCAAGAATTACTAGGTTTGCAAAAAAATCCCAAGTCACAAAGTAGAACTAAAGTAATAAAGTCTAACCCCAAAAACCGAAGGTTTACATGCCCTATTTATAGAAAACAAATCCTAAATTAAAAGGGAAACAAAATAAGGAAAGTTTGTTCAGGCACGCGTATTCATTCCACGAGACTAACTCACGGACCGTCAATGGATCTACGGTCCGTGAGTCCCTTTCGTCAGCCAGGACTTAGAAAATATTTCAACTTCCAAAAATCAACTTCTCTGAAGCAAACGACGGAACACCAGTACGGACCGTAGATCGATCTACGGTCCGTCGATCCCTCTCCGTAGCTCCATACTTAGAATTCTCCAAAACTCAGGTACTGGAACCCTCGTAGTCACATTCTACAGTTCAGCAGTACGGTCCGTAGATCAATCTACGAACCGTCAATGGCCACTGTGGTTCCACACTTGGTCAGATTTCCCTGATTTGCCTTCCATGCCTTACCTGCTGATCTACGATCACCATCTACGGAGCGTCAATGGACCTACGGTCCGTAGATCACCTCCGTAGATGCCCTGTTCTGCATTTCTTTCAGCTGTCTCTTTACTTCTGCGCCTAAACATCTTTCCTGCAAAACATGGTAAAAACACATAAAAACCAATACAAAAAGGCCCTAGACACATACAACTCTTAAGTGAAATGTATTAAAAATACCGTAAACTCATGGTATATTAACAAACAACATAATAGAATCCACAATGCAGTCGTTTAGAAAGTCTTGTTTATGGGGATATTTTACTCTCTATAGTTTTAATGTTTGTTTATTAATTTTTAAATATGTAGGCCAATTGGCCAAATCATATAATAATATTTTATTTTTTAGTATAAGTTTTTTTCATCTGATTTAACGTCTTGATTTGCAATTGTAAGCTTCCACATGATGTCCTAATCACTTTTGAACCCAGATATAGATAAATAGATAGATGTTATCACGTGTTTTTCACATATTGCTTCTTAACCTTTCACATTCTTTATTCAACAAATTTAAATGTTTCGATTATTAAAACTATTGCTACGTGTAACCTTTCTTGATTCTCCTAATTACTTGTAATTGTTTTTATTTCCTATATTTTTTCCAAGCTGGTGCCCTCTCGAATAATAAACATGTGACTTGGTTTGTTCATAATTCTTTACTTGTTCTAATTTTTTTTTCAAAAATAATGTAATTCAAAATATTTTCAGATTTTTAAATATGATTAAAAAAGCTTTTAAGAATTTAATGAGATCTTTTATGATTTACTAGCTATAGAATAATCAAGGAACACACATTTGAGAATACGATGGACTGATGTCTTTATATGATAAATTTATTATGACATATTTAGGGGTGTTTATGGACAATGAAAACTATCTGCTAAAGAATGAATAATAGACTATCAAATTGAGTATCTTATACTTTGCATGTACATGTACCAAACAATAAAGAAAGTGATAACTGACAAATCTATGAAAAATCATTCAATATTGAGAAGCCAATTATAACAAAGTAAAAGATAAAAATCACTAAAGAGCAAGAATTTTACAATCTTTCAAGTTCTTAATATATGTGACAATACCAAATTTCTAATATTCGAATATAATAATTTATTTATAATCTTAATGAGGTCATAAAGTACGACGCTTCGAGTATGTTTGGTATGACAGAAAACATTTTCCAATTTTTCCATGTTTAGTTGGCTTAAATGATTAGAAAATGTTTTCTAAATCAACTCATTTTCCTCAAATTTAAGGAAAATGACTTCCCTTCCAAAATTAAGGAAAACATTTTCCTAAACTCTACTTCATCCTTTAATTTTTTTTCTTACCCTACCCATGCCCTGTACCAAACCCTCCCTATTAATTTTTTTTTAAAAAATCTTCTTATTTTTTAAATTTCAAATATATTTTTATCCCTACCCCCAAACCACCCCCCCC
>NW_006239218.1:196077-197368 GCF_000226075.1 Solanum tuberosum | reverse complement strand
CCACTCAGGCCATTCCCACCAAAAAAAATTTTAAGAAAAAGTTATTTTTGGGAAATATTTCAAACTTAAATTTTTTCATTTTTACGTCACTACCCCATCTCGCGCCAACCCCACCCAGGTCACCCATCAATTTTTTTTCTTTAAAAAAATTTATTTTTATGCCACCCCCACTCCTACCGCACCCCCCCGCGACCCCATCAATTTTTTTGTTTTTAAATTGTTTTAATTTTTTTTTCGTCACTTAAGTCCTGGGTTAGATCATAGGGTCGATTTTGGAACGGTGATGGGGTCTTGTCCTAGTTTGGATGTCGGGGTCGGGTCCTGAATTAATTATCGGGGTTGATTTTGGATCAGAAATTATTTTCTTAAAAAGTGGTTTTAGTCTCAAGTAAAAAATAAAAAATATTTTCTGAATTTTTTATTTTTTCATTCACCAACCAAACATTATAAAATATTTTCTACTCACCAACTAAAAATGAAAAAATAAGTTAGAAATTCACTTGTTGTCCAAGAAAACATTTTCGATGGAAACATTTTCCTTCCTACCAAACACACCCTTCATCATCTATAAATAATTAATCAAACAAATAAACCAAATCTATATATATATATATAAAGCTGGATAATAAGTCCGCTGATGTGGCATAGCTCATTGGCCAGTATTACTATTTCTCTATTTTCTCAGAATTTTGAATTTTTTTCTTCAATTTATGTTAAAAAGTTTTTATAAAAAATTACTCTCTTTCTTTATTATTAGCATTTATTGCAGTTAATGAATAATTCCAATACTATTTAACAATATTTAATTGAAGAAATTACGTGTTATATTAATAAGGAAAGGGAGTAATTTTACCGTGTTATTAATAAGGAAAGGGAGTTATTTTACTTAGCCGTTACATTTGGAAGGAAAAATTATTTTAAATAAATGCAATAAATGCTACTAATAAAGAAAGAGAGTAATTTTTTATAAAAACGTTTTAACATAAATTGTTGGTATTATATTACAAAATAATTGGATTTAACTATATATTTAAAATTTAAAACTAAATTAGCAGTAACACAAACGTTAGCACTACGTTTTAATTTTAAAAAAAGACGTTAGCACTATATTTTAATTTTAAAAAAAAACGTTAGCACTAATTACAACACTTCATTTTTTTCGAATAATTGCAACATTAATGATTATATTTAATTTCTAATAGCTATTTAAACTCTGTTAATCCTCAATATTTTTCTAAGCATATTCTCCCCCCAACTAATTAAATTCATTTTACTTATTGTTCCTTTGAGA
>NW_006239218.1:163473-196037 GCF_000226075.1 Solanum tuberosum | reverse complement strand
TCTTATTTTAAAAAAAAAAAAATACCTCTAACTATAGATGTTAGAATTGTGGAGTGATATTCAGCCGAAAGTATATATTTATATTACATTATTACTTTATATCTTATGCATAATTGTAGTGTTACCTCATTTTTTTACTATTTTGAGTTTATTATAAATTTTATGTGTACAGAAAATGTGTCGAACGAACATGATCGAAAAGAGGATATTTTGACTCCTTTTTTAAGCAAAGGAACAAAGATTGAAGGATGACTACGTCCTCACCTCGTGAGAAACATATGCGAAGAAAAAATAAGAGATTTAAAGTCGATCGGGCTCACCACTGGTGTTCCCAAGTACATGCCAAGAAGGATTATCTCAATGAGTTTGGATTAGTTATTTGATTTGTGAAGAAAAAATAAGATATTTAAAGTCTATCGGGCTCGCCACTGGTGTTCCCAAGTACAAGCCAAGAGGGATTATCTCAATGAGTTTGGATTAGTTATTTGATTCCTAATGAAATTTTATTGTTTTATTTTTAGTGAAAGAAATTTCCGGAAAACAAAGATTTTGTACTATCTAATAAAAGAAACAGACCTACTACTATTAGAATCCCATACATAAATTTGTATTTAAAAATGAAATCTTTTTATATATTTTTTCATTTTTTAAAGAAGATATAATAATAAAAAGAATACCGTTCATCTATATTTCATGAATATATATATAGATTGTTTTTTTTTTGTATGCATAAACATGAAGAGTTTCATCATATTTGTTTAACAAAATTTGTATTTTAAAAAAACTTTACTAAATTGATTAATATACCGCGCGAAGCGCGGATATGTTTTCTAGTTGTAGAATAAATATAAAAAATAACACCCTAAATTGTTTCTTGGGCGGTAGAAGAGTATACCCCCGTTTTTCTGTCCCGAGATATTCAAATTCGATTCTCTCCACAGAGTTCTCAAACCCCTAAAAACTCCTCTCTAGGGTTTCCTTCTTACCGATCTCACTACATCTCCACTTTCAGGAGCGCCCAGTAACATCACAATCTTACTCACTTCGATCCGGGTTGACTCACTTCCATGGCGGAAGATTCAGTTCCAGTTCCAGTTCCATCATCCACCAATACGGCGCCGTTGGGTCACTCAGTGATTCCTATAGTGAACAAGCTCCAAGACATCTTCGCACAGCTCGGAAGTCAGTCCACGATTGAGCTGCCTCAGGTAGCTGTCGTCGGTAGTCAGAGTAGTGGAAAATCCAGCGTTCTGGAAGCCCTTGTCGGTCGCGATTTCTTGCCTAGGGGTTCTGATATCTGTACTCGGCGCCCGCTTGTTCTACAGCTTATACAGACCAAGCGTAAGCCAGATGGTACTGATGACGAATGGGGAGAGTTTTTGCACCTTCCAGGGAAGCGATTCTTTGATTTCAATGAAATTCGTAGGGAGATTCAGGTAAATTGCACTTATTCAGTATTTGGATTCGTAATCTACTTGTAGAAACTCTCAATGAGGATATATTGGCTGTTTATGTATTGAGCTTTTTTCAATGAAATTTGTAGACAGATTCAGGTATAGTGATGAACTGTAGTCTACACCTTCTATAAACTCCCAATTTTCTATATTGAATCTTCAGATATAGGCCATAAGGCTAAATGTTTAAAATATTGTGTTTGAAAATTCAGAGAGAATAAATGGGTTGGTTATTTCAGTTTTGGGTGATGATTTGATTTTTTGCTTTTGATTTTTATAGATGAATGATCAAATATGCATATTTAGTTATGTTTTCTTTTAGATATTCTAGGATTCAAGTTACCTAATTAGCAGTCCAATTTTTTTATTTTTTTTGTAGAATAAGAGTTCTTATTCTCTAAGACTTCGAGAAAGAAAAAAAAAATTCACGTTAAAGATTTGAACTTGTAAAAACCATCTAATATCATTACCTCAATATATTCATATTCCATTGTCTTTATGTGTTGTTGCACATATATAGTTGTGTATTCAAGAATTGTAGTTTCAACACAGTTATCTTCACTTAGTGCAAACGTTGGTGAAAGATCAAATTGACCTCTAAATTTTAAAAACTTTAACACAATAATACCCATCATTTTAATATTTATTACTCATGAATATTGGATACATATGCAACACTCGTATCAAGAGATTAATACTTAGTAAAAGAGAGTAAAAAAAGTCAAGAATTGATCAAAGCAAAAAAGAGGTATTTTGAATTAGTAAACAATAGATTTAAAGAAAATTAATGAAAAAGAAAGAGCTTAAGCCAGCCCTCTTCGCAGCAAACAAAAAAAGCAAAAAATAGTGCTTCACGTGGATTCCAACCGCGATCACTTGGGTGGCATGCTCCACACTTTGCTACTGGCACATTTTAATCTTTTGTGAGTGCGGGTGGCAAGTGTATTATATATTGTATTTCTTAAACATATACACATAAATATACAAAGTTTCGACCGAGGCATCAAGTGCCGTGGCATCCCCTCCCTTACACATAGATCCGCCCCCGCTTTAACTGCTATGCTAATTCATATATATGTATGTATACATACTAGTAAAATTACCCGCGCTTCGCGCGGGAATTTGATATCACAGAATTTATAAAATAATACTTAAAACCTATCACTCATTAAAACTAAAACACTATATTGTCTTACATACAAGATTACGTAGTAACGTACATTAATAATGTAAAAGAAATGATAATTATAACATCTTATCATTTATCCTTCAATCAATCATCTTTAATTTGATTTTATAATTTATCTTTTTACCCCCATGAAGTGTTACTATTTGATATTTTTGGGAAATTAGATGAACATCAACCTGAGATATAAAAATATTATAATTCTAATGTGTAGAAAAGTTCAGACCTACCTTTTGTTTTACATATATCATTTTAAAGTTCTCCATTTAAATGTATCATACAAAAACAACAATTGATATCATAAGCATAAATTAATGACGGTAAAAAAATATACCAGGATCTATAACAATAGAATGAAACATAAAGGAAAAATTTGAGTCCACTGAATGCACAGTGTCCCCTTAAGGAAATTATTCCCCTCTAGTACCCGAGGTTTTAAAGGAATAGATCCTCTCAGGATGGAACGATTTTATTCACAAGTGTATTGATACGAAAACAATGGTGTCAGTGATCCACTCAACATGAGCCAAGTACACGAATATTTAATTGTGCAGAAGAAGAAGTAGTTCAGAATTTTCGTTCTTTTAAAATAAGAGGAAATCCCTCTATTTATAGATTGTTAGAATATGAATAGGTTTATACAATCTTATTAGAATATGAATAGGTTTATACAATCCTAGTAGAATATGAATAGGTTTATACAATCCTATTTAGAATAGAATAGGAATAGGAATAGTAAATAGTATCCTACTTGGTAAAGGATTGTATTGTAGTGTCTATAAATAGGGTCTCAATGTAATAATGTAGACACGACAATAATTCAATAAATAATTCTTCTCCAATATTTCTCACATGGTATCAGAGTCCTCTATGATCTTGGTAGAAAATCAAAGAGTTTCCGCTGCCGGCGGGTGGCTATTACCCATAAATGACCGCCCGTCTGGCTAATGATTATGTTAATAAAAGTAGGACAAATGATACATGCATGAACCCCATGTTCAAGGGAAGAAACTCAGTCAGGTCACCATGCATCGATTTTTGATGACTTTCTAGGGCTGTTTTGTGTCAGCCCCATATCCGTTGGTAATGTGTAGCACCGTTCCATCTTTCCGGTGACTACTTTTTCATATATAATTTATGTAGCACCGTGCCATCATTCCGGTGACTACTTTCTTATATCTAATTTGTGTAGCACCGTGCCATCATTCCGGTGACTACTTTCTTATATCTAATTTGTGTAGCACCGTGCCATCATTCCGGTGACTACTTTCTTATATCTAATTTGTGTAGCACCGTGCCATCATTCCGGTGACTACTTTCTTATATCTAATTTATCTGATATGCGTAGTACCGTGTATCTCTTCGGACTACTTTTCATATTTAATTTGTGTAGTACCGTGGATTTTTTCGAACTATTTTCTCATATCTGAGTTGCATAACATCATGTGTCTTTGCAGTGATTCCTCAGATTTGATTTGCATAGTTCCATTCGTCTTTCCGGTGACTCCTCAAATCTGATTTGCATAAGGTTGTGCCATCATTCCAACCCTATCAGTACAATTTTTCTTTTTTAGTAGGGTCGTGCCATCATTTCGACCCTACCCATATTATTTCTCTTTTTCAATGGGGTCGTTCCATCAATTCGAACTATCCTATATAATTTCTATTTTCTAGTAGGGTCGTGACATCATTCCGACCCTACCCATATAATTTTATTTCTTAGATTGTGACCACTTTTAGCCATCAAATCTAATACTCCGACATATGAGCATGTTGCGGCCAGTTTTTGGGTGGCTTGTTTAATATCGACTAATCTATTGATTCCAACATGATCCATACTTTATACTAGATTTTGAGCACTTTGTTGCTCAGGGGAGTTTAGTAGCCTTGTATGTCGATTGTGTGAGTCAGTCTTTGCAAGTTTGGTTTGGAAAGTTCAACACTGGAATTTTATCACTCTGTGTTTTATCGGCATTATGCATCAAATTCAGTATTTCATGAGAAGATTAAGCACATTGAGATTGACTCACATTATGCATCAAATCCAGTATTTAATGAGGAGACAATCACATTGATATTGATTGACATTATACATCAAATCCCGAATTTAATGAGAAGACAAGCACATTGAGATTGACTGTCAATTTTGTGAAGTTGACTGATCAACTTGCAGATATCTCACCAAGCTCCTCATCGGTCCTCGTGTTAATTACATTTGTAACAAGCTAGGTACATGAATTGTATGCACTAGCTTGAGGGGGAGTGTTAGAATATGAATCGGTTTATACAATCCTACTAGAATAGGAATAAGTTTATACAATCCTAGTAGAATAGGAATAGGTTTATACAATCCTATTTAGAATAGAATAGGAATAGAAATAGGAATAGTAAATAGTATCCTACTTGGTAAAGGATTGTATTGTAGTGTCTATAAATAGGGTCTCAATGTAATAATGTAGACAAGACAATAATTGAATAATATTCGTCTGCAATATTTCTCACATAGACAACAAAGGGTTGTGTGAACAAATGCTTATTGTGCCTTATCGGAAATGTCACAACTCTTTGGAAAAGTTACAATCCTTTGGAAAGGTAACAACCTTTCATAAAAGTTCCAGTTTTTCATAAAAGTCGCAACTCTTCATAAAAGTTGCAACTTTTCATAAAAGTCACAACTTTTTATAAAAGTCACATCTTTTCATGAAAGGGGAAGACTATTTTTGGAAATAAATAAATTTAAAAGGAAATTCTAGCTTGTGGTGGTGCCACGTAGGCGGGCCTAGAGTTCTTTTTATATATATATATATATATATATATATTAGAGTTAATGGCTAACTCCCTAAACTATCAAGTTTTTGATCCTATAACTTTCTAGGGTTAAAACCTCATGGCTTGACATGGCTTGACAGTGCTTGTTAATTGTCACTTAGCGTATGGGGTAAAATAAGTCATCCATGTGGGGTGGCTTTTAAAATGGCTGAAAACCTCTTAAATTATCATTGTTTTGCAAGTTTCTACTTAAACTATCAGTTTTTTCGGTATCCTTGAACTATGATTTTTGAAGATTGAATGGCTCATAGGAGGTGAGAAGTGATGTCATGTTGGATTTATTTATGGCTAATTAGGCCTCAAATAAATAATTTTTTCAGTTTTTTTTCTCATCTTTATTTCCTTTATATTCTTTAGTTTTTCTTCCGTCTTCTTCATTTCCTTCTAAGACCAAATTGATCTAGGTTGTGTATTCGGGTTTCATTTGAAATTATCTATTCTTCCATTTTTTTCTTGATATTATTGAAAGAACACCTTCCTCAACACCCTTTTCTTGATTTCATTTGATCTTCTTTGAAAGCCGAACACTTTCTTAAGGATGAAAAATGAATATTTATGTAGTTGTGGGCAGACGTCATCAAATCCATATGGACACTAATTTTTGTAAGAACAAACTCAAACACATAACAGTCCCAAGTTTTTGACGACCCTTAATTTCAATTGAAAAAGAGACAATATTACAAAGAACCCGTGCAGTTAGTTGAGGTGCGCGTAAGCTGTCTCGAACACCACAATTATAAAATAAATATATAAAAGAATTGGTGTTCTTTAACCTTTATGGCAAAACCAACAATTGATCCCTTTTCATTTTTCATTTTTAGTTCTTCTATTTGGTTTTTACTTTAACTAGTTTATTTATTTTTTATTTGCTTTGATAGGATATTAATTTGGGCTTAAAATATAATGTCATGTGTAGGGCCACTAGGCACATTGAGCAATATTCTTCAGGGGTGTTACAGCCTTAAAAAACTATTGGTTGTTTCCTGAATTCGGAAGAGTTTACTTGGGTTCTCTCAATAACTATCCGTTCTTTCAGATTCAGTAGTCAATCCTATTTCTGATAAGAGGCAATTGACACTTGAATATGATTTTGACCATTATTTTCATATCTAGAATAATGGCGTTGATTGTTCAAGAAGAAATGAAACAAAAAATATAGGAAAGGTAAGACGATTATTGTATAAGGTCTACGTAATGCTAGATGCACATAATAGATATGAACATCATGAGTTGTACCATGATAAAAATATTCTTCAGGGGTGTTTTAACCGTAAAAAATCATAGTTCAGGGGGTAACAAAATCACCCGATAGTTCAAATATGGAACTCACAAGATAGTGATAGTTTATGTTTTTTTATGTATTAGCTTTAAGTTTAAATTACACATGTTGTGCCACTTGGCACATTTTTTTATTGTTTTGGGAGCTGTAGTACACACACCAACAAATATTGAGTTGGGGTTTTTAATCCTTGAAAGTTATAGTTCAAGGGGTAACAGAAACAAGATATAGTTCAAGTTTGAAATTAGCAAAAACGTGATAGTCTAGTTTTTTTTAAAAGGCATCAATTCTATGTATCATGATTTCAAGTACTATTTTGTGATCTCTTCTTAGGTGACACACTTATTAGAATGAATTGTTGTGTGTCTCTGTATTCTTTTTTGATGAAGTAAAAGATTGTACTAAAAGGCATCAAAGAGATGCAAGATAGTTACAAAGAAATAGGTGATAACTCCAGAATTGCAAAATAATAATAATTGAGATATGGAGTTAAAACCTATAGCAAAAACTCTAAGTTAAGCTAATAGGAGGGAGCTAATGAAGTCTACACGAGAAATCACATCATTTACAGGGGAATAGTTGCTCTAGCTATAAAGATTCACCAAACTTTTAGATTTCAAAGAGCAGTTAGGAGTTGAAGTCCCATCAAAACATCAGTTGTTTCTAATCCATATACTCCAAGATATACAAGCAATTATCATTTGCCAAATTCTCTTGATGGATCTATCCACTTTTTGTAAGCTCCTATTTCAACGACTTCTTTCAGGGTTGATGGTGTTGACCAGCTGATGCCAAAAACTGCAAGATACATGGACCAAATGCCTGCTGCCACAAGGTAGTGTAAAAACAATTGGTTCACTGTCTCTTTTTAAGATGGCACATGAAGCATTTGGCTAACTCCCTAAACTATCAAGTTTTTGATCCTATAACTTTCTAGGGTTAAAACCTCATGGCTTGACATGGCTTGACAGTGCTTGTTAATTGTCACTTAGCGTATGGGGTAAAATAAGTCATCCATGTGGGGTGGCTTTTAAAATGGCTGAAAACCTCTTAAATTATCATTGTTTTGCAAGTTTCTACTTAAACTATCAGTTTTTTCGGTATCCTTGAACTATGATTTTTGAAGATTGAATGGCTCATAGGAGGTGAGAAGTGATGTCATGTTGGATTTATTTATGGCTAATTAGGCCTCAAATAAATAATTTTTTCAGTTTTTTTTCTCATCTTTATTTCCTTTATATTCTTTAGTTTTTCTTCCGTCTTCTTCATTTCCTTCTAAGACCAAATTGATCTAGGTTGTGTATTCGGGTTTCATTTGAAATTATCTATTCTTCCATTTTTTTCTTGATATTATTGAAAGAACACCTTCCTCAACACCCTTTTCTTGATTTCATTTGATCTTCTTTGAAAGCCGAACACTTTCTTAAGGATGAAAAATGAATATTTATGTAGTTGTGGGCAGACGTCATCAAATCCATATGGACACTAATTTTTGTAAGAACAAACTCAAACACATAACAGTCCCAAGTTTTTGACGACCCTTAATTTCAATTGAAAAAGAGACAATATTACAAAGAACCCGTGCAGTTAGTTGAGGTGCGCGTAAGCTGTCTCGAACACCACAATTATAAAATAAATATATAAAAGAATTGGTGTTCTTTAACCTTTATGGCAAAACCAACAATTGATCCCTTTTCATTTTTCATTTTTAGTTCTTCTATTTGGTTTTTACTTTAACTAGTTTATTTATTTTTTATTTGCTTTGATAGGATATTAATTTGGGCTTAAAATATAATGTCATGTGTAGGGCCACTAGGCACATTGAGCAATATTCTTCAGGGGTGTTACAGCCTTAAAAAACTATTGGTTGTTTCCTGAATTCGGAAGAGTTTACTTGGGTTCTCTCAATAACTATCCGTTCTTTCAGATTCAGTAGTCAATCCTATTTCTGATAAGAGGCAATTGACACTTGAATATGATTTTGACCATTATTTTCATATCTAGAATAATGGCGTTGATTGTTCAAGAAGAAATGAAACAAAAAATATAGGAAAGGTAAGACGATTATTGTATAAGGTCTACGTAATGCTAGATGCACATAATAGATATGAACATCATGAGTTGTACCATGATAAAAATATTCTTCAGGGGTGTTTTAACCGTAAAAAATCATAGTTCAGGGGGTAACAAAATCACCCGATAGTTCAAATATGGAACTCACAAGATAGTGATAGTTTATGTTTTTTTATGTATTAGCTTTAAGTTTAAATTACACATGTTGTGCCACTTGGCACATTTTTTTATTGTTTTGGGAGCTGTAGTACACACACCAACAAATATTGAGTTGGGGTTTTTAATCCTTGAAAGTTATAGTTCAAGGGGTAACAGAAACAAGATATAGTTCAAGTTTGAAATTAGCAAAAACGTGATAGTCTAGTTTTTTTTAAAAGGCATCAATTCTATGTATCATGATTTCAAGTACTATTTTGTGATCTCTTCTTAGGTGACACACTTATTAGAATGAATTGTTGTGTGTCTCTGTATTCTTTTTTGATGAAGTAAAAGATTGTACTAAAAGGCATCAAAGAGATGCAAGATAGTTACAAAGAAATAGGTGATAACTCCAGAATTGCAAAATAATAATAATTGAGATATGGAGTTAAAACCTATAGCAAAAACTCTAAGTTAAGCTAATAGGAGGGAGCTAATGAAGTCTACACGAGAAATCACATCATTTACAGGGGAATAGTTGCTCTAGCTATAAAGATTCACCAAACTTTTAGATTTCAAAGAGCAGTTAGGAGTTGAAGTCCCATCAAAACATCAGTTGTTTCTAATCCATATACTCCAAGATATACAAGCAATTATCATTTGCCAAATTCTCTTGATGGATCTATCCACTTTTTGTAAGCTCCTATTTCAACGACTTCTTTCAGGGTTGATGGTGTTGACCAGCTGATGCCAAAAACTGCAAGATACATGGACCAAATGCCTGCTGCCACAAGGTAGTGTAAAAACAATTGGTTCACTGTCTCTTTTTAAGATGGCACATGAAGCATTTGTTTGCTGTCTGGAAGCCCTTCTTGAAACTATCATGATTGAGGGTGCCATTTAGGAGAGTTGTCCATAGGAAACACTTGATCATGGGGGAGTTTGCAGTGGTCAGTTAAAGCATTTGGGATGTTGAGCCTATTGTAGCCTCCCTTGACAGTGTAAACTCCTTTGCTTAAGCCATTCCAATTGAGATTGTCTTGGGTTTTGGGGTTTATTGAGAAGCCTTCCAAAAGATTGTATAAATCAAAGAGCTCACCCTACTCCCAATCTTGCAAATTTCTTCTGAAGTGAAGGTCCCATATGTTACCATCTCTTTTTCTTGCAACTGTTGAATCTGGATATGTAGCAATTAGAAGGAGCTTGGGGTGAGATTCTTTCAAAGGACGATTGAGTAACCACCTATCTTTCCAAAATTTGACATAGTACCAACCCTGCTCTTGGAAGAAATCATCCTTCATGTTGTTAATGTGTTTGCAAGGTCCCATTCCATGTGGAGCTCTCGTCTGCGTAGTGCACCAGTTTTCTGTCTTCCATATTTAGTGATAAGGACATCCTTACATAAGAATGGTGGTCGTTGGCTGGATCTCCACCATTTTATTAGCAAACTCTTGTTATGTTTGCTTAAGTCTCTTATGCTTAGTCCTCCCTGTTCCTTAGGCCGTAGAACTTTTTCCACTTCACTAGATGAAATGTATGCTCCTCATTGTTCCCCTCCCAAAGAAAGGACCGCCTCAATTTGTACAGTTTGCTTATCACCTTAGAAGACATAGGTAGGGGTAGGGGTGTTCACGGGTTGTTTTGGATCGGTTATTGGTCAAAACCAAAATCAAACCAACTTAATCGGTTTTAAAATTATCAAAACCAAACCAAACCAAATATAATATACATTTATCGGTTTGGTGATTATCGGTTTCAGTTTGGTTTGGTTCGGTTATTAACCATACACAAAAATAAAAGAAACAATTCATTTAAAATGTGAAAAAAGTGACAACAATCCATTCAAAACGAAAAATAGTTAGAATGACTTAAATTACTAAACTTTCAATCACTAAATTTGCTATCAATAAAGCTTTAAAATTCACACTATTGGCCTAGAAGGAAGAGACAATAACATTTTCAGTCCCACAAAGGATTGACATACACACTCATATACATGAAATCAATAAGATAAATGTTTCATCTTGGGCATTTTTTGCTTTCAATAAGTAAATTATAAAGAAATTTTAATGAAAATATGTATAAGATCTTTTAAAATTGTTTATAAAAATAATATATTAAGTATGTATATTAATAAAATATATGTATATAATTCATCGGTTCGGTTATTTCTTCGGTTTTTTTTCGAATAAAACCATAACCAAACCAAATACTATCGGTTTTCAAAAACCTAAAACCAAACCAAACCAAACCCAAATAAAATTGATTTTATTTTTATCAGTTTGGTTTGGTTTTTCGGTTTGGATCGGTTTTTTATCCAAACCATGAACACCCCTAGGTAGGGGTGTCATTGGTACGGTTCGATCTATTATTTTTTTAAAATTATACCATCCTAGTTTTCAAGTTTTTTATAATATATAACCAAAATTAGATTTGTTAAAACCAACCGAATCATATCGATTTCTCTTCAGTATCGGTACAATTAAGTTAATTTTCATTTTTTTTACTTTTAAAATATCACCTTAAAATATACTACTATCAAAATATTTATTTCACAAATATGTTCTTGAAGCACTTTAATTCTTCACGAAGAAGACAAGAATGTAAAACCTTGTTGCCGTACTGTTTGATCTTAAACATTTAATAGGAATGTTTGCATAGGTTTTATTGTATTGTTTGATAGACTATCTATTACAACATCTTTTAATTTTAAACTTAATTAAGTAAAGACTAATTAAAAAGCAAAGACTCAAAGTCGTCTAGTCACCAGAGACCTAGGACCTAGGTTATATTTATATTTGAAAAATGTTATAAAATATATAAATTTAACATACTGTCAATGTATAAGATATATTTACATACATGTAAAGTTATTCGGTTCGGTTTGGCGATTTTTCGGTTTATTTCATAAATTAAAAGGGCCATCCCAATTGTGCAGGACGGTTATACACTTAAATAGAAGTCCACGGTTTTATTGAAAAAATAACATAAATTGGTTCGGTCGGTTTTTCATATTCTTTCGATACCCCTAGACATAGGTTCAAGGGATATATATTTATTAGACCAAACAAACAGAGGAACCCTATTCCTCTCTGCAGTATTTACTCTTGAAATACTGGTAAGCCAACCAGTAGAAAGAAAGTGTAAGCAAGGAATTCTATTCTTGTACCAGTCAACGATATCCCTTATTTTGATAGTTTGAATAATACCAGATCTCATGCGACTTCGTCCTCCCCTTTTGCTCATAAGTAATCTCTTCCCTATCAATTGATTGAGATGATCTAAATCTTGGAATATTGTCCAAAACACTGTTGATTAGTGTTAGCCTTCCTCCCATGGACAAGTATTGCATATGCCAGTTTCCTAACCTTTTATCCACCTGTTTTATGACCTTATTCCTGGCTTCTTTTGCTTTGTACTTTGCTCCCTGAGGCATACCTAGATATGTTGCTAGATAAGAGCCAATTTCACATGCCATTATATCTGCTAATTCATTTAGATTGGGCGCTGTATTCACAGGATAAATCTTGCTCTTCAACATATTTATATGAAGCCCTGAAATGATTTCAAAGAGCATAATGACCAGGTTTAGGTATTGCACTTAAAGCTTTTCTGCCCCATAAAATATTAAAGTGTCATTTGCATAGAGAAGGTGAGAAACACTAATAGAGTAGTTTGGCCTGCTTTCCACCTAAAACCCCTTAATTAAATGATTTGTGACGGCTTTGTCCAGCATCTTACTCAGACCCTCCATGGCTAGTAGGAATAGAAAAGTGGAGAGAGGGTTTGTCCCCTTGTCTTATTCCTTACTGCGGAGAGAAAACACCAATTGGTGCTCTGTTTACTAGAATAGTATACTTGACAGTGGGGAGGCTATATTTAATCCATTAATCCACCTGCTCCCAAATCCCATTTGACTCAATAAAGAGAGTAAGTAAGACCAATTGACCTTATCAAATGCCTTCTCCACATCCAGCTTGCACATAATCCCAGGCGTTCCACTCTTGAGTCTTCCATGTAGCATTTCATTGGCAATTTGAGAAGCATCAATGATCTGCCTTTTCTATAAAATAAAAATATAAAAAAACATTTTGTTCTCCAAATACAAGCTTCCAAATCATTGTTTTTAGTCTTTCGGCTAAAACTTTACCAAGGATCTTGTAGGCACTTCCAATGAGACTAATGGTCCTGAAATTTAAGTGATTTTGAGCACATCTCTTTTTAGGGATCAGGGCAATGAAAGAGGCATTGCATGGATTTAATCATGTGGCAATGCTGATGAAAATGATTGAGAGCTCCCATAATATCTTCTTTAATGAAATCCATGCACTGGTAAAAAACCATTGTATAACCATCTGCAACCAGACTTTTGTCGGGAGCACAAGAGAAGCTTGCAACTTTGACCTCTTCTTTCATCAAAATTTCTCTCCAGCCATGTTTTTTCGGCTTGTGACAAGCTGTTGAGACCATCAAATCTTACTTCTGGCCTCCATTGTTCTTCCTCTATGTACAATGCTTGAAGCTACAGGCAGAGACAATCAACCATCTGTTTCTTCATTGCAAGGTGGTTAGACAATTGTAGCACTTATTTACTAGCTTCAGGGGCACAAACTGTACCATGCCACAAAGGGCAAGTCAGGCTATAGAAAGCTGGAACACTGAAGGCAGTGGCAGTACAGACCAAAGCAGATGGAGAATTGTCCCAGCAGTGATTTGGTGGACCATATGGAAGGAGAGAAATATGAGATGCTTTGAGAGTATTAGTAGTCCTTTACACAGGATTAAAATGAATTGCATAATCACTTTTTGCTATTGGTGCAGTTCGGAGTATGTAGATGATCCTATAGCTGTTATAGATATCCTAGGTTCTTTGTAAGATGAAGTAGGATCTAGTTTAGTTTTGTTTTGAGTACATGCAACTGTATGTAGCTCCATGATGTAAATTTGGGATCCCAGCCTTTAGTGCTGAAGATTAATACACAACTGTTACCTTTGTAAAAAAAAAAAGATAATAAAACAGTAAACACAGAAGGTAAAAGACTTGTGTTAGGAAGATAGAGGTTCAGATTCCGGCGACGGCACTGGAAAGGGACTTCCTATAATCCTAGAAAGTAGGAGAGAAAGTATTTTGGGTTTCGTGCTTGAGAGAAAACATTACCCATTTCATCAGGCTTCCGTTTATTTGCAAGGAATTGTTATTTTGTCTCTGTCATTCTTTATATACTATGCTCATTATTTTGCTTATTACATACCTTTACTTTTGAATGGAGTTCACTTCAGTCATTAGATAATGAAGTTAAAAAGTGAGAGAAGTGGAGATTACCTTGAAGGCAGTGTTTTGGACGGCGAGAGGCGACAAGGTCCTGCCTCGCCACGCGGCGAGGCGCTCACCTTTTTGAATTGAGGCACCAATTAATACAAAAAAATGTAAAATATTTAATTGCATATATAAATATCCAAAATCTCAATAACAATAACATTTATTAGCAATGTCCCTCCTTTTGTTAGCATCTCACGTCATTGAATTCACTATTTATGGACAAATAAATACTATATTAATTAGTATAAAGCTAAATTAAGTAGGGAAGAAATAATTATAGAAGGATCAAATTATTATTTTTAAATATAGGCAGATTCCAGCCCAGTGAGCAGAGCACTACAGTCTACCACAGAAGTACAAAACCAAGCATAGTCTCAAACTCTAAATACTGAAAAACAGAGTAGTTCCACCCAAAAAAAAATAAGAGTAGTTCCACCAAAAAAACAAACAGAGTAGAGACTAGAGAGTAGAGAAGAAGAAGAAAAGAAGAGAAGAACTAGAAGAAAAGAAGAGAAGAACTAGAAGAGAAGAAGAGAAGAACTAGAGGTAAGATTTCGTACCTGAGAAGGAGCAGCAGTCACGATTGCGATTCGCAAAGAAGTCCCCACGAAGGAGAAGCAATCGCGAAATAGGAGGAGAAGAGGTGGAGCGTCTTGCGAAGGTCAAGTTTGCAAAAATACCCAAAAAAACCCTAATTTTGGCTTTTATTTATTAAGTCAGACCTTAAAAAAAATAAAAAAATTAAAAGGCGACGCCTATTGCATCGCCACACCATGTCATCTTAGGCCTTTCCGTCGCCATGGCACGCCTTTCTGAAGTTGCCTCGCCTCGCCGGAAAAAGGCGATGACCCCTCGCCTCGCCTTGTCGCCAAAGGCAAAAGGCGAGCGCCTTTCATAACACTGCTTGAGGGGCACAAGATATACTCTAATTACAAAAATCAGTAGGTCAATGCGTTTAATTGTAGAGTGGAGGTAGCATCTCTGTGAGATAGAGAATAAAGAGGGTATTTTATCTGCTCATGTAACACAATCTAATTCAGAAATTTCACTCAATTGACCATGTTTCGCTATATATACTATTACAGTAGCAGGATCACTATAACTGACACCATTGAGTTGAACGTGATAAGGTTACATAAGTCAGTTTTGAAGGACTGTATGTGAGTTTGCTGTGGAAATATCTGCATTTTAGGTTTTTCTGTTTGCATAGTGGGTTTTGGTAACATAACATCCAGTAGCAAGTATTGCATGAGTGGGACACTTAAAAAAGAGACATCTCAATTTGTTTTATGTATGTTTTTGTTTTCTCATGCACTTAAGTAATTTTTTTTTTTTTTTTCTGAGACTGATAACAGTTAAATAATTTCTTCACATCCCCAACTACTACTTTTTGATTGGCTTTAGGCAGAGACAGAGCGGGAAGCGGGAGTGAATAAGGGTGTTTCAGATAAGCAGATACGTTTGAAGATTTTCTCACCAAATGTTCTTGATATTACTCTTGTGGATTTGCCGGGCATAACAAAGGTTCCTGTTGGTGACCAGCCTTCTGATATTGAAGCCCGAATCAGAACTATGATAATGTCTTATATTAAACTTCCAAGCTGCTTAATACTAGCTGTAACACCTGCTAATGCTGACTTAGCCAACTCAGATGCTCTTCAGATTGCTGGAAATGCTGACCCGGATGGTATGTCCCAACTATATGATTTCTCTAGGTGATTTTAGTTGCCTCTGAGGTTCTCTTATTCGAGGGTTTCTTCTTGCAGGTTATCGGACCATTGGAGTAATCACAAAGGTCAGATTGATTGAAAATAAAATTCTTTTCTTTTGTGTGTTATGTGTTTGTATTCATTGTTGGTTTTCGTTGACTGAATTTTCTTTCTTTCCTCAGTTGGACATCATGGATAGGGGCACTGATGCTCGTAACTTTTTACTTGGAAAAGTGATACCCCTTCGTCTTGGTTATATTGGCGTTGTGAATCGTAGCCAGGAGGTAATATTCAACTTGACATTATGGAAAAATAGTTAAACTTGTTAGCGTGATTTTATTGCAGATGGGCCAGTTAACTTGTCTTCATAAACTATAGTATCATTTCCATTTAGAAGAGTTTCTTGATTTGAGCTCCCTTGGAGATTTCATGTTTATGTTTTGGAATTTCTCTTCATTTTGTACCTATTATTTTCACAACTTCTATTTTACAGGCATTTGACATGTTTCTATTCCGTCTTTGTAGTGGCATTTCTGCCCCATGTTCTCTAACTAGCCCATTTGTCCTTATTCATTAGCAATTTTTCTTTAGGGCTGTGTTTTCTTCCTTGATAGTGCTTGTGTTCATTCTTGTGATATTTTAACTGATATCTTTACTTGGTGCCTTGACCTGTTTTCTAGGTCTCCTCAGCATTACGGTAGTTTAAACTTTAGGCGAAGAGATGCTAGGTTTAAAAGTATGGTGCTTTACATGTGATTCAAAACTTTCATCCTAGTAATCTCTTCAACATGATACTATAGTTTTTTTTCTTTGAAACTGATCTGGTTTGATATGATTCTAAAACCTATGCAACTATCCGTTAAAAAAAAATCCTATGCAGCTAATTGTGTATATTGATTGACAATATTCGGTAACGTCGGCAGTATAATAATGTGTCAAATACTTTTAATTGCATACTTTCTTTCAGTCTGAAGATTCATCACTATTAAGGTCGTATTCTCACGTAGTAGTAACTTGGTGTTTGGCTTCTAGCATTATATTTGCTTTTTCTTTATTATATTGATCACATTGCATATGGTTCTTTTTTTTTGGGGGGGGGATATGGTTAAACACACAAGTGCTAGAACGAAGCAACAAATGAAATGAACGATAATGAAGTTTAGAAGGATGTACAAAATGCCTAACAATAAGGCTCTTTTGTAGGGGTAAAAACTGTAGACCTTTTCGTTTGGATGACTGTGGTGTCTGAGCCAGCTTGGGCACACCTCGACTGTTCTTTTGGGTACTTGCTATTTCCCAGCGGAGCAAGCATTCGGTGACTCGTTGAACCTTGACTGAGGTTTTCACTGAATTCATTGACGGCTAGGCCATACCCTTGGAGGCAGTAATAACCATGCCAACTCTTTGATCCCACTTATGCATTCCCTTTGTTGTACCTATAGGGAAGAAATATAAGGCATTTTAATTTCAGCTTATGTGTAGGCAAAATAAGGTCACTGAAGCCTTGGTGGACAGAGTTACCTGGTATCTTGCCGGTGGGAGGTAGCAAGTACCTGTCGAATTAGTCGAGGTGCGCAAAAAATAGCTTGGATGCTACAGTTATTTTTCAAATTCTTGAATTATAACTCACACCTATTAAAGTTTATGTGATTTTAACGTTTGTATAAATTGATTGGGAACACACATGTCGAGAAACTAATATACATGTGTGTGTATTCACAATCTGTCATGTACATGCATGTTTGTATCTATATCTATTACAGTACTATTCTAAACGTGGGAAGATTAAAATGAGAAGTTGATTGGCCAAAGTGTCCATATAAAGCTCAATGTCCTTTTATCCTTTGAATTTATGTTACTTCAAGAATTCACATACTAATTAACAATTCTTTTTTTACTCAAAATATAATAATAAATTAATAACTCTTAGTTATTATTCTAATTAATATGAAGAATATGGAAAGGTAATACTATTTATCTATCCCTTTGAACAAGAGATAAGAAATAATGAATTGGCAGCTACTCAATTTGGTGACTTCTGGAATCCTGCAACATCAATATGTTAATTGTTATTTAGCACTGAAGATTCAAAAGTGGGAGTGATATATAGATTTATCATTTATCACCAACAACTCTACTTGCTAACACCATGTTTGGGGTGTGAGATTTGTGCAAGTAGATCAAAGAGACCAAACATAT
The DNA here is from genome assembly GCF_000226075.1 of Solanum tuberosum. NCBI lineage: Eukaryota > Viridiplantae > Streptophyta > Magnoliopsida > Solanales > Solanaceae > Solanum > Solanum tuberosum. Next base: position 177,850 of record NW_006239218.1, on the reverse strand, counting down.
ATCTTCGCCTGTGGGAACACAACCATAACTATGCAGTACAATCAGATTGAATAACCTACTTGAACACTTGTGTCTTGTGGCATAATGAAGTATAAATTGTTGCGATTCTTGAATTGTGCTTTTGAGCTACTTTGCCTTTGCTTTTACGCTGGATTTTTAGAAATGGTAAATCTTAACATTTTGATAAATGTTTTGACATCCAAAAATGTAATATTCTTACGGTACTTTGATTTTCTTTTTCCAGTTTGTCTTTGATAATTAATTTAGTTTAAAATATTATGAACTCTACGAATAAATTGATGGTTTAAGAATGAAATGTGTGCAGGCTCTCAAGTCTCTATATGCTCCTGGTAGACCAAGATGTAATTAGCTAAAAAAACTTTAACCCTTGCTCTTACTTGCATTCCTTGATGTTATTGGCTATCCTTTGATATCTTAAGCTTTTTGTGAATAAGACAAATGTGTGTGATATTAAGTGTATGGAGATTATAGGGAGAAATACATGTGAAGAACCCAAACATGAAGAGTGCTATTTAATCGAGGAAGCTGGCAGTGCCATAGTGGAATGGAACATCAATAAATTACTTTTCTCAGACTCATGGTGTGTTTAAATACGAAAAGTATGTGCCTAGGGGTAATTGCTATAAGTACACAGTCACATTCTTACTATTCATCAATTTAAACTTGCATCTTTCCTTTCAAATTTGGTGGAACTCATCGGACATATTCTAATATTGCTTGTATCATGTTAAAATGTTTATACTCATTGACATGGAATACATGTGATTAGATACTAGTGTCTATATATGTACTTGAGTTGGGTGGTTACAGGACATAAGCACACATCAAATACACACATTAGTGGTTTCTGGGCCTATAATTGTCTAAATTGTTTGACTGAATCATTTATACAGGATATTAGGATGAACCGGAGTATTAAGGATGCACTTATAGCTGAGGAAAAGTTCTTCCGAAGTCGTCCTGTATGTTGGTACCATCTTTTGTTATTAGTTAATTTCAGTCTCTATGATTTAAGTATCTCATGTTTGATCTCTTCTCTTGTGTAGGTATATAGTGAACTTGCTGATCGTTGTGGTGTTCCTCAATTGGCAAAAAAGTTGAACCAGGTAATTGGTGATTAGTCCAAGAATCAGTGTAGTTTCTATATGCAATAAACTGGTTATGGATTTGTCATATACACGAAAAGTCCTTTATAACATTCAATTTTTTTGAAATGTCGGAAACGTAAGCAAGTTTGTCGTATATATCTTAAATTGAAAAGCTTATGGATTTTGATCTTCTACTTCATTTCATTGTTAAAATTGGAATTGGACATTTGAACTAGGAAAAAATTGTGTTCTGAAACATCTTTAATTTAAAGCACTAGCGATACTCTTTCCCCGAGGTTCTAGAAATACAAGCAAACTTCTTGGGAATAGGAATGGCGTGTTTGTGCTAGAGGACATGAGAGTGAACCACTCTGAAATATCTGTGGCGAGTAGTTCTCATAAAAGAGTTCTTTCGTAAGTAGCCTGAGTTGTGGTATTGTGGCCTTCTTTATTATGTTCTGAATTGAGAGCCGGATTCAACAAAACAACTCTTTCATCTCTAAACACAAGCTTACTTGGTAAGAATTGTGTTAGGGACTCAATAAATTAATAAAGAAAATCAAGAACTTAATACTAGAAACTGAAAACACTAAAAATAAAGATAGAATAAATTCGAAAACAAGTTTCTTGAACTCGAGAATGGATCAAGAATTAATTAGTAGCTTCAAGCCAAGTCTAAATCTTAAAAATTACTTTGAACAACAATAATTTGCCTAAACTAATCGCCTTTAGTAGATAATAAATCAAAGAGATTAAGTATGCCCCCCCTCCCAAACCCAAATAACAAGACAAATAGACAATAGTAAGTACATACTTATCGCTTTCTTGAATACCTAAAAGTAATATATGATTGGAAAATTTTTAACTTACCACCTTAAGTTGATTCTTGAAGGTTGAATATTAAATCCCACACATTAGTGCAACATGGAAACTCTTTAGTTTTATTACTCCCTCCGTCTCAATTTATGTGGCACCGTTTGACATGACACATAGCTTAAGAAAGATAGGAAGACTATTGAAGTTTGTGGTCTAAAACACTCTTGGACCATTTTTGTGGCTATCTAGTGAAGTGGAAAGTAGTGATAACTGGCAAGAAGGTAGGGGCATGGGGATAAAGAACTTGAAGGTGCAGAGTAAAGCACTCTGAATGAAGTGGTTGTGGAAGTTTGCCAATGATAATCAAATGCTATGGAATAGGGTAATAAGTGCAAAATATGAAGGTGAAGATATGTGGATGGCTAAAGAAGTGACTACACCTTATGGAGTGAGTTTGTGGAGATCAATAAGGGGCATGTGGGATGAGGTTAAGAGTAATGCAAAAATCAAAGTTGTAGATGGAAGCAAGACAAGATTCTGCAAAGATGAATGGTATGAAAAGGGAAACTTGGAAGTACTTTTTCCTAACATATACAATATAGTTCTGGGACAGAAAAATGCTATAGCGGAGTTGTGGACATATCAGGGCTGGAGCTTTAATTACGAAAGACAAATTCAATGATTGGGAAATATAGCAAAAGTGGCAGAATTTGTCAACACTGTGGAAGATTTTAATGGGCTACAAACAGGGAAAGATGTTATGTGGTGGAACAAAATTAGTAGAGGGGAATTCAAAGTTAACTCAACCTTCAAGTTGATGGATCAGACAAATCCACAAACCCACAATTGGCCATGGAAACAAATATGGAGAAATAGATTACCTCATAATCTCATGCTTCATATGGTTATTGGCCAAAGAAGCTGCTCTGTCTCGAGATAACTTGATGAAAAGAGGGATAACCTTATGCTCTAGTTGTTTCCTGTGTGGGGAGTCATTAGAGACAGTGAACCATGTGTTCCTACACTGCAAGTATACCCAACAACTATGGAGGATTTTTTTGAATCTCAAAGCATCTCGTGAACCATGCCTAGGAAGGTCTTAGAGGTTTTGAAGAGTTGGGAGGCAGCAAGGGTGAATGCAAAGGACAAAAACAGATGGAGAATTATTCCTGCGAGTATATGGTGGACTATTTGGAAAGAAAGCAATATTAAGTATTTTGAGAGCATAGAGAATGATGTCCAGAAGGTCAAGTTAAACTGCATTTTATTGTTATGTTTTTGGTGCAATCAATTATACTCCAATGATAATGTATCGGTAAGTGATGTTTTAGACTCAATATAGACTGAAAACAATGGAAAAGGAGACATCCGTTTATTTGGTTTCAGTATAACCCATTTACTGTTTTGTGATATAATAGAAAGTTACCTATTTCCCAAAAAAATCATATCTTTAAGGGTATAAGGGAAATTTGAAGTTAAGTTAATTTCAATTATAGAAAAGTGATACTTTTTTGGGACGGACTAAATGGACAGTGTGCCACATAAATTGGGACAGAGTTAGTAATAATAGACTTGAAGATGACTAGCTCTTCCCACTATCTTGGATGCCACTCTTGTGAGATTTTTGAGAATCATTGAAGACAACTTGAATGTGCATGACTTGGACACCAAGTTTGCTCCTTTGATGAACCTCTTTGTTGACTCTTTGGGACTATTTTGGCGCCTCCTTTAGCCTTTTAGTTGTTGAGACTTGGTTTGCAATCTGTTTCATCTAGGACTTCATTAAAGTAGTTGAACTTTAATAAATTATATTTGGGTTTGAGCTCTTCCTCCCAAAAATTAAGCACTTTTTTGTTTGCAAAATGAGTCCACTAAGGTAGTCTTAGAGTTCCAAAGCTTCATCCTCATCCGTTCATTGAGTTAGGCTTCTATGGATGCTATATTTGGTCACATTCTTTTATGTGCAACTAGTCTTGCCTAATATGATTAGTTTACTATCCCGCTAACCCCTCTCGAAGCAAGTTCCATTTGGTAAATTGAGATATTGTCACGACACCAAAGCACTGTATAACTTGTTTGGCCAAGCTTATTTTTCCCAAAACTGTTTGTTTTCTCTAATAAGTGCTTATTTTTAAAAAGTGAGGTGTTTGGCCAAGTTTTTAAGAGAAAATGAGTGTTTCTGGGGTAGTAACACTAGTTTTTCAGAAGCTAAAAACGTAGCTTTTGCCTAAAAGCACTGTTTGAAAAACATTTTAAAGAAGAATACATTGAAAAGTACTTTTAAAAAGTTTGGCCAAATGCCCAAACACTAATTGTTGTTCAAAAGTGTTTTTTAAATTTATTGGCCAATCACAAACTACTTCTTACCAAAAGGTTTTTTTTTAAAAGCACTTTTCAAAATAAGTTCATTTTAGAAGCTTGACCAAACATGCTAGTAGTGGGCTTGGAATTAGAGATCAAAGGGTATTTAATAAGACACTATTTGGAGAGGGTTCATGGAGATTTGGAGTTAAGGAGAATGCCTTTTGGAGAGGTAATTGTAGAGAAATACAAGGTTTTGGGATGGGTATAGAGGACCCAAAATATTTCACTTCGCTATGGGTATGGGTTATGAAGGAATGTTTTAAAGGAGTGGGAAGAGTTTAATGGAAATGTATCATTTGAGGTGGGTGATAGAGTAGGGTAGGCTTTTGGGACCTATATAGTGTGAAAGTAACATTTTGAATATAACCTTTCCTAGCATGTACACAATTTCATGTCAAAAGAAAATGTTAATCAAATGCATACATAGGCTTCAAGTTTGGAAAAGGGGATATTAGGTTTCCAATTTTCCATAGAGGAACTGCTTCCTGCGTCTACGGCCATTGCAACTAAACTAACGGAGGGATACTTGCAAGACTAGGAAATCACATATTTCTCGAGTTTGATGGAGTTGCTCCACAAACAAAATATTTCATAGTTTAGCCTTTATTTTTGGACATGGGCAGAGGTTAATAATGATGTTTTCCTGTTAGATCCTATTATGCAAAGCTATTGAGTAGAACAAAGGAAGACTTCCCTCATCTCTTGATATGGATTCCTAGGGTATCAAGAAAGATGTGTTTTGGTAGTTGTGAGGGGTATGATTCAAACAATTGAGAATTTGAAGAAGAGGATAATTACATGTGGTAGTTGGTGCTTCATATGCAATAGACCCAGAGAAGATGCGGATAACCTTCTATTACATTGTCAATATGCATCCTCCTTGTGGTGGGAAGTTTAAGGATGGTTTGGCCTTCAATGGATGGTGTCAAGCACAATTAAAGAGGCAATGTTTACTTGGACTTTCATAAAGCGAAAAAGACTTCTTAGGTCATGGGATCTCGCTCCACTAATAGTTATGTGGACCATTTGGAGAGAGAAATAGGAGGGTTTTTGGAGAAATAAAGAAAGACTTTGTACATCTAGGAAGTAACTTTTTTTCTCTCATTGTTTTTGGTGCACCCATGAGATCCCTTTAAGCATAGAGGATTGGGCATCTTTAGTGAAGAATCATAACTTTTTGTGAGGATGCTCTACCTTTTGGTATGCTTCTTTTATATGGGTATTTATGCTCTTCATTAATAAAATATTTTTAATTCGTTAAAACATATCTGCATTGTGTTGGTTAAATATTTTGTTAAATAAATGACTCTTTTTTGACAAATCAATTATCTTTTATAATATCACGCCTAGATGGTGCTAGCTTTACAAGTTGCATGTATAGTAGGCATTAGGCTTCCCATAGGCAAAATGAATACACAATGGTATTTCCTCTTATACCTTAAGTATATATGAGCAAAAGAGAGCTTTAGAGTATTGAGATGGATTTTTGACTTATCCAAAGTTGTATTATTCCTCATGTTTTCTTGCTACTACCTTTGGTTGCACTACCCCTTGTTTGTTCCAAAAAGTAAAATGTTTCTTGCTTTCAATTGTTTTTCCCAGCAAAAATAATTTCGCATAGTCCTCACCCACCTTTTGCTAAAACAAATCTCGAGTCAAATTTCTTGTTTTTGTTGTTTGTTTTCAACTTGTTAAAACTAGACGGTCTTCTAGACAATTGTTTGTAGGGCTATTGCAGATTTTTATGAGCGTATATTCAAAGAAGAAGTGGAGCGGCTACCAAAAATGGGGAATGGAGGGAGGGGAGGGGTTACAGTTTAGTCTAATAGATAAGGAGAAGAGTGTGGTTGGAGAGGGGTTTTGGGGAGGAGGTGTGGGAGGCAATAGAGTGTCATGCAGGGATACGACTCAGGGACTTGATAAATTCACTTTGGCATTTTCCCAATAATGTTGGAATATTGTCAAAGACAAGGTGATGGAGACCATTAAGGAGTTTCAACGGGGGTGAATTTGAGAGATCTTAATGCACCCATTAAGGGGTTTCGAGAGGGGTGAATTTGACCGATCTCAATGCACCTTTCATTGTCATCATTCCCTAAAGGGAGGGAACATCCAACGTCAAAGACTAGACACCTATTAGTCTAGTAAGAGTCATCTCTAAGATTAATTGTAATGTGCCTTCCATTAGACTTAAGAGGGTTTTGGATGAGCCTGTGTCTATACTTTGCAACATGCTTATGTCGAAGAAGACAAATTATTTATGCAACTTTGCTGGCCAATGAAGTTGTTGATTACTAAAGAAAGTAGGGAGTGTTGGCATTTTGTGCAAGTTGGACCTTGAAAAAGCCTATGATGATGTTAACGGGGAGTTTCTGAACTTCATTATGTTGAAGACAGATTTGGTTGATTGATGGAGACGATGGATCAAACATTATTTCTAATGTTGACCTCGTTAATGGTAGCCCTCTAAGTTGCTCGGACTCTCCAAAAATGTTGCCGCACCCATGTTGGATCCCGCAAAATGTACTACTTTTAAAGGATCCGACACACACCTAATGACATTTTTGAAGAGTTTGAGCATTATATTTAGCCCTTGTGGTTTCTTTGGCAGTTCGAGAGGGTTGAGACAAGAGGATCTACTATCTCCCATGTTCATCTTGGTTATGGATGTGCTGAGCAGGATGATGGATATTGTGATTATTTAGAGGAATTTATTGTTGCAGTTGGGGAAGTAGTATTGTGAAGGTCTCACGTTGGTATTTTGTGATGCTGATAGATCTCAATTGGAACATCTAGGTCATGCGTGAACCTGGTTTTAGGTGACGATGGGAGAGGTGGACATTGAAACGTTAGCTCAAGCTATATGACCTGCAGGATTGGGGCTCCTCCCAGTATCTATCTTGGGTTGTTGCTAGGTGCTTCAAGCATATTTGGATCCGGTAATACAAAGGATTGAGAAGAGACCCGCAGGGTGATGGAGAAGGTATTTGTCTAAATGTGAAAAAGTAGTACTTATTAAGAGTGCTATATCGAGTCCCATACATATTTTGTCATTGTACCATGCTCTGGTTAGTGTCGTAGGAAAATTTAAAAAAGCTTCAAAGAACATTTTATGGGGATCGATTGTTAAGGCAAGGAAGTTTCACTTGATGAGGTGGGAGATTATAAGAAGTCCCAAGTATTGGGGGGAGGGTTGGGGGTCAAAATCTCAGGTTAGGAAAATAGTTGTGGAGATTTGTGACCAAAGAATATTATTTTTTAAGGGAGGTGATTGTGGTTAAAAATATTTTTATGCCATATGGTTGTTTAGGGAGCAATATTTTTGAAGGGTGGGAAGAGTTTTGTGTCTTCATTGACCTTAAGGTTTGGGGATGGAAGGAGTGTAAGTTTTTGGGTGCACAAATGGTGTGGGTTCTTTGAATATTCTCCTTTGCAAAACTTGTACAGGATATCTTGCCAAAGGGAGATGACAGTTATACAAGTGCCTAAAAAATTAGAGGGAGAGGTGTTTTGGGATTTGTGTTTTAAGAGGAATTTGCATGCCCCCAGAGATGACATAGTTCCAAAGTTTGATTGAATGGCTCCACAAACAGTACATCACAGGAAAGTTGCGATGTTTGGAGGTGGATGTGAGTTATAGTGATGTTCTATGTTAAGTCTTTTTACGTTAAGCCTTTTATATAGGGAGGAGGATGTATTCTGACATATCTTGATTTGGATCCCTAAAGTTCCTAGGAAGGTATTTTTTTCCCACTTGGCGAGCAGCTAGAGGGGTGCTATTGACGACTGAAAACTTGAGGCGGAGGAAAAATCACTTAGTCAGCTATTGCTTATGTGTAAGAGTTTGGGTGAAGATGTTGATCATCATCTCATTCATTGTCTAGTGGCCCGGAAGTTGTGGTAGGAATCCTTTGTTGGTCGGAGTTACTTGGGTGATGTCGGGTCCTGTGGAAGAAGTATTATTCAGCAGGAATATTGGTAAAAGAAGGAAAAGACTCATGTAGTAGAATGTGGGGCGCTGTTTGCACTTATGTGGGTTGTGTGGAGGGGAAGAAATATGAGAAGTTTTGAGGGTGTAGATGAGTACTGTTAAACTGAGGAGAGCCTGTTGTCCCTCAATTCCTTTTGGTGCACCCATGATATTCCATCTTCTATAGAAGATTGGGTGTCGTTGGTAGAAAACCATTACATTATGTAGGTTTGCTACATTTTCGTTACTTCTTGTATACGGGCGATTTTCTTTGCCCTTCCATAAATGAAATTATTACTTAGTAAAATAAGTAGATGACAATATTCTACAATGCAACTTCATGTTTGTAACTTCTTTTTTTTACTCAGATTCTAGTGCAACACATCAAGACAGTTCTTCCAGGATTGAAATCACGCATTAGTGCTGCATTGGTATCTGTTGCAAAGGAGCATGCCAGCTATGGGGAGATCACAGAGTCCAAGGTTTGTTCTGCCATATTGCTCATCTTTACCATGCATATACCTGAACTATTGCTAATTTGTTGCGATATTACAACAGGTGGTTGATATTGGGTTTTTTTCATTGTAGATTTTCTGTTACTTATTCACCTTAGTTTACCCTTATCGTGTGTTGACATTATTTTCCTCCCAATCTAGGCTGGTATGGGAGCACTTCTACTGAACATTCTTTCCAAGTACAGTGAAGGTAATGTTGTCTCAAATTTGTTGAATCTCATTGAAGTATAGATTCTCATCTCTCTCTCTTTTGGGGTTCGAGAACAGCGTTCTCTTCAATGATTGAAGGAAAAAATGAAGAAATGTCAACATCTGAGCTGTCTGGTGGAGCAAGAATTCATTACATCTTCCAGAGCATATTTGTGAAGAGTTTGGAGGTGCACATCTTTCGTATCAACTTGAGAATGCCAATCTATATTTTTTCTAACTTGGAGAATTTTTTTCTCTAAACCTGAGTATTCATCTAAGTGATATTTAGTAGTATTTGTCAATGTATATGCATGTGTTCTCGGGATAGCCAGTTCTGATTGATCATAGTATGCTGCTCCTGGTAGGCTCTGCTTGTCTTTTTTGCTATAATAAATAATAACATTAATGATAAATTGTTGCTCAAGTGCATGGTACCATATGCTATCTAGAAAATCATTTGTCCACAATGTGTCTTGTATCCACAAAAGTTGAAGCAGGAAGAAACTGCCTCCCATTTTGACCTACTTGCTTTAGCGCTCTTTTTCGACTATAACCATGTCCCCTACAACTGAACGTTGGACTCTCAAATTCTGGGATATAGTCCAACGTGATGAATAAGAAAACTGAAAAGAAACTTAGCTTCTTCGCATCAGTATGGTGTCTTAGTTAATGTTATTCAAATAGTATTCCGAAATTCAACAAATATCATCAAACTTGTCCATCTTTTGCAGGAGGTAGATCCTTGTGAAGATTTAACTGATGACGACATCCGAACTGCCATTCAAAATGCAACTGGTCCTAAATCTGCTTTATTTGTGCCAGAAGTAGGTTCTTGATGTTAACCCGTTCTTTTGGAAATGCTTTTATTTTGTGCCAGTGGCTGAGTGCTTTCTCCAGTTGCTTCATATAAAATCTATTCTATTTGGTTGGCCTTGCACTTTATATATGTAGGTTCCATTTGAAGTTCTTATCCGAAGACAGATAGCTCGTCTGTTAGATCCAAGTCTTCAGTGTGCACGATTTATTTACGACGAGCTTATAAAAGTATGCCCTTTTGTTGAGAAATGTCTTTGTTTTTTGAGTGTAACGTGTTTGTATATACTGTTCAACTTGTATTATTTATTCACAGATGAGCCATCGGTGCATGGTTAATGAATTGCAACGATTTCCTATTTTGAGAAAACGGATGGATGAGGTTATAGGTTACTTTTTGCGGGAAGGCCTGGAACCTTCAGAGACTATGATTGGACACATTATTGAGATGGAGGTATGTTGAACCTTTGGCTGTCCTATTGTATACTTCTTTGTACATACATGAACTTGTGTGTGTGCGCGCGCATATATACTCTTCTTTATTTCTGTGTACTATGAAGTGAATTTGCTTAATATAGCCCAACCTACTTTTGAGATCCTTGCTATTCTTGAATTGTCTTTTCTTATAGATCATAATCTATTTCACAATTGCTATACTGTCAACAACTTAGGAGAAACCAGAGTTTTAGTATCAAAGACTGTATAACTCAAATAATAAGCTAATGTAATTGACAATAAACAGTAATAGCTGTTAACATTTGTAAGTGCATCAGTGGATTACTTAATCATCACTGCATCCGTTGTTATAGAAAGTTGAAATTTCTTCAACTTAATAATATTTTGTTCTAGATGGATTACATAAACACTTCACATCCGAATTTTGTTGGGGGGAGTAAAGCTGTGGAGATGGCAATGCAGCAGGTCAAGTCCAACAGGATTACTGCAGCTGTTCCGAGGCAGAAAGTAAGTACTTGATATGTTTTTCAGACTTCAGTGGATCTTTTTCTCTGATCTCATTTAACTAGTCACAAGTTACTGCTTTTATCTCACTGATCAGGATGGAGTGGATTTAGAGAAAGCGCCAACATCTGAAAGAAGTCTGAAGTCACGTGCTATTCTTGCTAGACATGCTAATGGAATTGTTCCTGATCAGGTATGACTTCTCTTCCTTGTCATCCTGCTGGGTGATTAGTTTGGTGTTTTATTTATTTTCCTGAAGATGAATTGAAAGCATTAAGATTGGCCTGATTATTGTGCTTCCTTGTCCGGAAAAGCAGGTTGCTCGGCCTGCTGCAGAAGAGAAAACGACAACATCCGGTATATCTCCTTCTGGTAACACATGATGCTATGCCATGTGATCTTTACTTGTATTGCAAGTATGCAAGTTATGTTTGTTGCACTTTAGTTCGAATGCTACACCATATGATTTTTTTTCTGCTTTTTAGTATCCATTTCCTTTTCCTCGACTCCTAGTTTCAGATCCAATGTTGCATGTTTTTATTGGCAATGTCCTAATATTTGTTCTTCACAATCAGGATCAAATGTTAGTTCAAGCTGGGGGATATCATCAATATTTGGTGGATCAGACAGTCGTACATCTGTCAAAGACAATCCCATTAGCAAGCCATTCAGTGAACCTATCCAGAGCATGAATCATGCTTTCATCCACTTGAGAGAGGTATGTATTTGAAGGCCCCCTGTAGTCTACGATTACTAGGTATTCAATTTGATGATCATCTTACTTGCGCTTCTCACCTTTTTGAAGCCCCCAAGTGTGCTGAGGCCGTCAGAAACTCATTCAGATCAGGAGACTATTGAAATTGCTGTTACGAAACTGTTATTAAGGTCATATTATGACATTGTCCGGAAAAACATCGAGGACTCAGTACCTAAAGCAATCATGCACTTTCTGGTAATAATGATTTCATGATCTTGCGTCTTAATGATCTCTTGCATTGATGTTTTGGCATCTACTTGAGTAGGCTCACTGGACTTGTGCTTTTGATAGGGAAGATATTCTGGTTCCATTTCTTGCAAATCTTAAGTAATTTTAGATGAGTACTCTGTACTACGATCTGTTTTATTTTTAAAAAACAATGATAGTGTTCATGCCAGTTTGTGGCTCCTCAATTATTCCACCGTGTACCAGCTTCTTCCCACCAAAACAAGTACCAAGTAAGTTAGCTCACCTAGGCTTAGGCAGATGGGAAGAAATCCCCCAGTGTTTTTTTGTTGTCTTTACCAGGATTTGAACCCCAGTCTCCAAAGGTTTGCACCAACTTCCCATAATCTTGTGTATCCACTTCTAGATCCTCCTATCTCCTTAGGCAGGAGATCCGTCTCTTTCAGGTGGAATTTTAAGTACCGTTAAAACTCTGCTGTAGGCTATGTTGTATATATGTGTGATAGTCTGTCTATATAAACTGGGAAACAAATAGGAAAGAGTAAATAGTCTTCTTTAAGTTTGAAGGATTTCTTGGTTTTTCTGCCAAAAGTTCAGAGGTTACTGTGCAAGGAAGTGTTCAGTGGCAATGTATATATAGATATACAAATTTATGTATGTATTATTCAAGTTCAACCTTCTTGTTTGATAAAAAGTGTCTTCTCTTTTTTTGTTCAGGTCAACCACACAAAACGAGAACTCCACAATGTATTTATCAAGAAACTTTACAGGTATTGTATGAGAGCAAGAAATCCAAGTTTATTTGAAGCCCAAAGTTATTACAGACATCTGCTTATTGATCTTTCGCTAGGGTTCCTTGCTGAATAAAATAGTCCTCACTCAGGAAGTGATTTGGTGGACACACTTTTTGGATGCTGTGATTCTCTATGCTGATAGTACAATATTTTTCTTGCTCAACTGCTTAGCTATCTCAAAAATGTTATGGTATGTAGTATATGGTTTAGTTGTGGTTCTTATCAGTATGCTTACAACATGTCACAGAGACAACCTCCTTGAAGAGATGTTGCAGGAACCTGATGAGGTAGCCTTGAAGAGAAAGCGCACTCGTGAGACACTTCGTGTTCTTCAGCAAGCTTTCAAGGTCAGATATTGGGTTGCTTTTATTGAGAATATAGATTATCTACTGAGTTTTTCAGAGAAATGTTAATTACGTATTAATGAACTATTGGTGTTAGCAGGTCTATGTGGCTAGTTGTAGTTTGGTAATTAATGTCTGAATTGTAGATCTTTTGGGGAAGTTAGCATGGGTGGATGGTGGTCTCTGTGATCTATTTCCGTTCTTAATTGAATCCAAGTAATTGAGATATGAAACTACTACCAAATTGAACAAAACATGGACACAACACACAAGATCCATGCACTTTTAAAAATTCAGGGGAGCATGATTGATGGGAGATAACAGTTCCAAAAACATTTATAGTGGATTCAGAATCATTCAACATTATGACAGATTAATTAAAAAAATTAGTACATAAAAAGAAACCCAAATTTCTCATACTAATTGGTGTTGGGCTTTCCTAAAAGTTTAGTCATATTCAGGCGTGTCCCAAGTAGAGTAGTGACAGCTCATTTCCAGCTTTCATTTATTCGACTTTTCTTCAAACAATCCCCACCCACTCAACCCTGTAATAATTGGGTTTACCAGCCAATGAAGATGAATAGTTAGTGGTGTTATCATTCAATTTAACTCGCATGGAAGTTTCTGAAAAAGCTGAATACATATGTGGCTCCTTAAACTTGTCTAGATTTTCATTTATACACCTAAACTAAGGGTTGTACCTATTGAACACTTGAACTTGAGCCAAACTGTGTCTGGTAGACACAATGTGCTTTTGTGGTGAAGTGCGTACTTTCCGCTCCTTTTTAGCGCATTAAAAGCCTAAAATAGCTAAATTTTTTGGCTCCTTCCAAATTTCTTCTTCTTCCTTGCCACCACATCTTCTGCCACCCTTACCTTATTTCCATCTATTAGTTTAAAACAAGATGTGGTGGCATTTCACACTGTCTTTCATCAGCATCTCCTTCGAGTTCTACTGGTTTCAGAGACTCCACAACAATTTAGCTGACCTTCTCTCACTAGGATTCTGGTGGTTTCGGGGGAATGAATAAAATAAAATCTAATTCTATAGAGTTACTTGCATTTTACACTCCTATTTTGTGCTTTGCACCCTATCCTATTATTTTTAATGATTTACGCCCTAGTCTCTTTATTTCCTTGCAAAACCATATAACACTTTTTCTTGAATTATCCCAAAGGAAAATATGGAAAATACCAATTAGAAAAACATGACGCAAAAAGAAATTGGAGCACGTAACTTTTTAGGGTTGTCATGTTTCATTTCTTTTTTTTTTGATAAAGATAATGTTGTATTCATCAGCAGCATTAAGGATATGCTGGAGACCTCCAAAAATTGGTTTCCAACAAAAGAAAAAACAAAAAAGGCTAATAGATTACAAAGTGCCTATAAAATCCAAAATTTGTGCAGCTTCTTCTATCCCTTCCTCTTTACACCAAAAATAAAAAGTAGTCAAGCAGTTCCATTTGACTTTCTCTATTGAATTAGCTTTGTTATCATAGCACCTGCTATTTCTTTCTTTCCAAATACACCACCAAATGCATGATGGTATTATACTCCAC